>NW_017138136.1:2538-31333 GCF_001652005.2 Ceratina calcarata | reverse complement strand
AATTTTGTTTTGTTGTTTATTATTAGCAATGTTCTTCCGACGTCTAATTTCTTTTTAAAAAATGCGTTTCTAAAGTGCATAAGTGCTTTTCCTTTTGGGATTGACTGTATAGCCAATACATCCTTAAGTACCGAACACGTATCATATTGAAACAAAGAATAAAATTCGTTTAGCTCTCGCGTACGAAAGTTGTCTTAAAATGCGTACGTGACCACATATTTTTCACGGTAATGTCTTTTAAAACTTGTTACGTTATGGGGTTCCTCCTTTTCCTTTTTCTGGTCTTGTATAGTCATTAGCAGTGTCATTAAGGCCTAACGAGAGGCACAGCAGTACAAAGCGTCACGCGAGTTTAAGAACAAAAGATAGCCTCCAATTGATGTTCCCTTTCATGTTTCCCGTGAAGGAAGCGAAGGAAAGGTCAGAGAAGTCTGAAAAGGTTCGCAAATGCATGACTGCGTCTTCGATGACTCCGTCCATCATCGTTTACTCGCACGAAAGCGAAGTGTTATTCACTTCAATAAAGTCTGATAATATTCTGAACTCTTTTAAAAACTGTTCCTGAAAGACGCATAATAATATTTTCATTTTCATTTCATTCAAATAATCAATTATTTGACAAAAATCAATGAAACAAATGTATTGTGTACAGTAACATCCATAAATATTCATACACATTTCAAAATTGAATAACTTTTTTTAATATTGGATTTACTGAAGTAATTTTTTTAAGTGTAAGAAACATTAATTTACTTTATGATATTTATAACAAAAAATTGAATAAAATTGGTAGAAGCTGGTGGCTTTTCTTATATTTGACACGTGATGCAATCGTCGTAATGCACATACATTCCTGTTTATCGACGTCTCTCTATAAATGAACAGATGAGACATCCACCTACGAGTTTTTGTTCCAACATGGATCACTGCACTGTTTTGGCCTCCGCACGCGAAACGGCAATCACCGGGTGATTGTTATTAAATACCTTCACTGAATTCGCTTGACGTTCTCAGCCTTAATCTCCCGACTCACGTGTAATTCGTTGAGATCGAGAGTTTCGAAACTTTCATACCGTCTCTCGACTCTTCTTTTTTATTTATTTCATGATACACTGAATCTCTATAATTAAGATTCTTTTGGAGAAACATTTCATCTTTCATTGTATTAGAAAGAATATTTAGTTCCCCATTCTAGAGATTATTTCAGTAACAGCTTCATAGTTTTTTGTTTCAATTACATTTTAATTCATCTTAATTACATTATAATTACGTACTTTATTTTATCAAACATTGTACGATTAAACATACTTTACTCTAAAAATGTGTTTTATTCAAAATTGAAGCAGTATTTACAAAATAAGTTATTCAGTTAAAATAGTTATAGTCACATGGAAAATCACTCGCAGAAGCCACTCTCATATGAAATTCATGCCAAATTAGAGTAATCGACAACAATGCTCGACAGGATATACCGGAATGCTCTCCAAATTTTCCTCTCGTAAAACCATATACGCCCACTGGTCATGTAGATGATTACACAAAACCAGTCCGTCCTCTATCCATCATCCATTCCGCACCAGAAACACACGGTACACAGCAGAATAATCGAAAATTTCGATGTTTCGAATTCCAAGCCGCGAACGCACAAGCATTCTACAAATTTCTACGCGTAAATTCCTCTCGAACTGATTTCAATCATGAAGTTCCTGAAATTCGGTAACTCCATTTGATTCGCGTGGTCATTTGTGCCGAAGTGGTATGTACAATATTCATAAATTGTATGGCGCATATTGTTTTGAAAAGATATTATTAAATATTATACATAATGCGTGCTCTGGATCAACCGCTATGGTAATAAGAGGCGTACAGTTTCAGGTTTACAACCTGGTTTCAGATTTGCTAATGCACGTGATTTTATACCTGTACTCAAATGAGAGATATTAAATAATGAAAAAATGAAAAAACAGAGAAGTTGAAATAAAATTGTGATCAAGTCTGATTTTTGTAGTAAAGCAAGTGAGAAGTAATAATTATTACATAAGTACAGAATGTTTAATGATAACTGAGAGCTATAATAGTAGTGTACAATAGTACAATGACCAATAAGCTAGATAAACTTATTGTTATATCGTTCTTGTCATGTAAAAGCTGCATGTTGGACAATTTTGTTTATTACTTATATGTATTTCATATAAAATTAATATCTTTTGTTTTATATAGAAAATATGCAGTTGTTTAAGATTTATAAAAATAATACGACGAATGCTGATTAGGTTCAATAAAAACTTCATAGCATTATCCTGGTACTAATAAATAGATATTTATATTTTAATAACGAAAAACAAAAAGTATAAAAATTGTAATTTTAATTTTCTTTTGTTGATTGCGCTGAAAATCTAAAAGTAGCCTGAAATTATAAAATGATACCAGATACAATCTCGAGTTTTAAAAGTTGGAAGTATATAATTAGTGTGCTTTATTAGAGATTATGCTCATCCAGGCAGAAGTTGTTGGTTTACTTACTTTCTTGGGTAATAGAATCTTCATGAAGGAATTCGTCGCTGCGTCAAACTTCGACTTGCTTTTAAACTTTTTACGATTCAGACCTAAGAATATTTACACGTTACCTATAATTTATGATGGCAATAAAAAAAAATAGGAACAGTTTTGAAAAACAAAATGTATTTAACAGCTCTGAAGTTTATACTTCTACGTAACTTTTGTATAACTTTCGCGCTTTTTATCTTTGTATCACTATTTCAAATTTTACGACAACAATGCACATTTACGTCTGTGTTCACGTTCCTTTTGTACTTATTTTCTTCTAGCCTACACGTCTGACTTACGACCTAGACCCCGATAAATGTGATACAGGCCATTTCAATTCCAAATTCCACGGGTTCGTGCCCCGACTTTGGTCTAACTTATTTAGATCGTGTCGTATTTTGATGCGATATTACGTGTAACGTCACATTAAACGTGCGTAGAGAATACTAAAGTTAGGGAATCTGAGAATATAAATCTTTCTTCTGTATCTTCTGTAAAGAGTTAAATTAAAATCTCTTTTCCCTTGGTAGAACATAAATCTTAATCGTGTCTAATTTTTATATACTTGCAGTAGTATTCCATATTAGAGACAATTTTTCTAATTGTATTTGTTCTCTGAAATTCATTGAAATATTGTAACACTTCAAATGTTGATTTATACAGCTTCTTGTCATAAAATGAATGATTGCAAACTCTTGAACGGCAGTGTACATAAAGAGACGATGACGTTCGTCCTTCGCACAGTGAAATTTCAACGAACGGCTTTGCTCCCTTCACGAAACTTTCATATCGCATTCTCGCGCGGTTCAACCTTTCGTTTAAGCAGTCGAGAAGAGAAGGGGGATCGTCCGCGTCCTCGATACGTGAACGTCCGTGAGAGAAGTCGAAGTTCCCTTCCTCTTCGATGATTACGATCGCTTGTCTCTTGTCATCGTTTTCCCGGTACCTCTCCTATCTTTCTGAACGCTGTCTCGGTCGTTCGTTGATTTATAGGGTGTCAGTCGTTGAATTTCCTTAAAAATTTTAATGCTGACATTTTAATTCAGAATTATTCATTGTTTTTTCGTTACATGCTTTTTACAGTGTTCGCCATTTACATACCAGATGAAAAAACTTCGCTAATAAAAAAAGGAGCAGCCAAAACTTCAAGAATTTCAAAAATCAACATGCATCATGTTTTCGAACTGTACGAACCAAAAATATAACTCTCTCTGTCGTAATTCCGTAACATTTGATAAACATTCATATTTATGATTTCGTCAACGGCGGTCAAGACCGGTTTATAATTATGTGAAAGAAACCAGGTGAAACGAAAAAATGAAGAGAGAATAGGAAAAAAATATAGCTTCGTAAAAGTAAGGATGGGATGATTGCGTTAGCTATTCAATTCTTATTAGTACTCTATTTTATTTGTCTCTTATTCTGATATGTACTTATTCTAAAATAAGTAATCAATTCCAATAAATCGAAGTCTTCTAGCAATGAATTCGTGAAATGAAAATATTTTACTAATAGCAT
This sequence comes from Ceratina calcarata, assembly GCF_001652005.2. NCBI lineage: Eukaryota > Metazoa > Arthropoda > Insecta > Hymenoptera > Apidae > Ceratina > Ceratina calcarata. Next base: position 27,268 of record NW_017138136.1, on the reverse strand, counting down.
CTTTAACAAATTTCACATGGACGCTACCGATCTATCGGTACAGTCAATAATTTCCTGCAAGACGCAAACATTTTGAAATTGATCTAATTATAAAGTACGACGCGTCGGCCGAAAAATAATCGGTCCGCTGACCGATTCCGAAATGTCAGGAGGCGTTACGCCGTGACGCTGCGCGGCGGCAAGGGAAAAAGAAAGGATTTCGTAGGAATCGAGTAAGAGAAAGGAATAAATCCAAGGGTGGCAGTAGTAGGGGGGTAAAGTACAGAGGAGTGGGAAGTACACACCGTGCATATTGCGAAATTAGCCGGTCGTGCTCGACTGACTTTCAATGAAATTCAATCGAGGAAAAAGCTGCATCGATTCTTGTTTGTGTGTGCGCCGACCAAAGTCCAAGTTAATTTTCGAGAGCATGAAAACAAGATTTCTTTGTCTCCGCTTTCAGTTTCACATCTCACAAATTCTTTGAAACAAATCATATTTCAATTATTAGGACATTTTAGTATTATCATATAGAAACAGTACGAATTCATTCGACATTAATCTAATAAGATAAAACGATTTCCTTATTATAGTGCAAATAATTCGTGTGAAGAACTTTATTTTAAAAAATAGCTATACTTCGTTTTGGGCGATGTTCCGTGAGACTCGAGAAAAGAACCCTTATCAATAAAACATTTAACATTTTTCAGAAGCGAATCGTTACGGTCGTAACGGCGATTAGCAATTTGCACAAAGAAAAAATTCATTAAGACTAATGACTTGTTAGTCTAAAGTCTTTTTCTTAACATTTCATTCTTACCATTATCCTCATCGCTTAAGAAAGGGATCTGCAATGCAAAAAATAAAATGCATAAAATCAGATCAAAGAGTGTAACGCGAGTAATAACAAGGGAACAAAACCCGGAGAGTATATATATGTAATAAAATGTCGTACTCGAGAACATTAGAACTCAGTTCTACTTAAAGGCTCGGACAGACAGATAAACAGATAGATAGATAGATAGACAGCTAGAGGATACATATGCCTGTAGCGCAGGTTCATGTACCCGGCAGATATACGTATATGAGGAAAGGTAGACACGGCTCCGGCCGTGTCACATACACGCCGGAGCCTGTAGCATAAGCTGTTTCGTAATTTAACACGACCTTATTAGCGGGATGAAGGCGCACGAATAACCGGGTGGTGTTCTGATTCCAGCAACTCTCCTTTCCGTCCACGCAATCCAGCCATGGATCGGCGGGCTTCACATTCAGCCTTTCCGGCAATCAAGACATCGAGGGTCCTCAGGGTGGTTTCGAGTGCATCCAACAAACCGGCCCTAAGTGAGTTATTCGTTATTACGCATATCATGTTCTTTGGTATTTCGCTTCATGCTTTGGAGTCATTACATTTCAAAGATAAATAAATTTTATTCAAATAATTGTCTATATTTAGTTGAATTCAATTCTTTTCATCCTTTGAAAATAATTTCATATTGTGACGACAATTATTTCGTTGTATTAATTTTTATATAATATATTGAGTTGGTAATTAAATGATTGCGGATTTTTTAACTTACCTTCTTATTTAAAATCTGCAATCACAGTTACTAATTCAATTATACATATAGTGGAGCCTCGGTATATGACATTAATCCGTTCCTGATGTCTAGGCTTATACTGTTTACATACTTCTGTGACACTAGCCGTACTCGTTTCGCGCAACTTGGAGATCATGTCGTATACCAAGTCGAAAAAGGACATATTCCAAATTGAACTTACTGTAAAGCTGAGATATACCAAGGTTCTACTGTATAATCTTAATAATGGTCTTGACCCGTTTCGAGACACATCGATTCTCTTTATCATGGCCTGTTTTTTTTTTTCATGCAGCAGCCTAGAGAGTCTTGGCGCATTACCGTGTAAAATGCGGATACAGGCGAACGACGATGTTTACGAGACAACCAGACATCGGATGGTCGTCGCTGAAGAGAACAGCAAAAACAAATGGTACGATATTGTAAATCATATGCATATGCAGTAGGATTTCAAAATTGGCCGGGAATTAAACTAATTTTTCTTCTTTATTGTTCTCTAACTAAATCGTATAAGTAGACAACTAATTTTACCAGAAATCTTTCTCGATAATATCATCGCCTAAAGTTATCGACCTTATCGATCCACGGGCTGAAACCCACTTTTTTCCAACGTCCTCGTTATAGTACTAGCAATCCTCTTCAAACACTGGTTCATTCTATTTCGAGCCTTTTCCATGTCATATTCATGTGCAATTCACCTTCATTCACAAATGAAATAGCTCGATCCGCCTGTATATAGATTCACAGGTTGTCAAGAATCTTCACGATATCACTCCAATATTTGAACGCTAAGTTTCTTTATTTGAGTTTCAAATACCTACATGTTTCACTGTATTCATCTACTTTCATTGTGAATATGCATTCCGAATTTTAATCAATTTTTCATGAATATAAATATACTCGAGATACTACAATATAGTATATTTAATAACCGAGACGATAAAGTTGGATTATTGAAACTGTTGTATACACTTCTTTCAAAAAATTATTGATGATTATCTATAAGTCCGTAGGGGGATGTGGCATTGGTAGCTCAGCTAATTTGTTTAACGATCAAGGCTAAAAACGCCTCACAAATACGACTTCATTCTTGAGTCATTGGTCTTCAATCAATTCTGGACCTCGAGAAATGTTAAATATATGGGGTATTTTTTTTCTCATAGAGTGTACCGATTATTTCATTTTAAAAATATATTACCACTTGAGTATACAAAAGTCAAAGGGTAAACTATTTTAAGAGTTATATTGTTTTAATCGTATCGTTTTAAATCTTGTGTTGCTTCTTAATTTACTTTATAACATACCGCTGAATAACAACGTTACGTATTTAGGTATTGGCACCGGATACTGGTTACATAAAAAGATAGTCTGCGTTATGGTTCATGGGATTGCGTAACAGGGGTGGCTGGGGTTGGATTTGTATGTAAGAACACGGACGTGAGGAAAAAAAGAGCTCCGATAACGCCGTAAATTCCATTTTACCGTCTTGGGCATCTCGCGAGGTGCATTGCACTTGTCGACGTCAGTGTAAGTAAGCCCACAAATGACAGTAGCACCAAGACGATTATGTAATGGTGAAACAGAAAAAGTAATAATGGGCTTATAATTACGTGACGGTTTGTTTGCGTCAAAAATCAAACAGGGTCTGCGATCGGATGCAATTGTTAGATACATATTAAAGGGCTGTGCTCCTTTTCATTTGTCATTTTCGCAATACACGCGTTCCAGTAGGACGTAACACAATACCTCTATGTAGTTTTTTAGTTTTATTTTGAAACAATTTTAAAGTTATGTATCGATATGAATAATTACAAAATACAATTCATTGTATGACTAAATATTGTGATTTATGAAAATATTGTAAGAGTATTTTAATACGATAATCATATTAATAATGTTAATAATTGTAAGGAAAATAGGGTTGTATAAAACTAGAAATAACAATGTACATGTTACAGACTATCATTTCTGCTCTTATTTACTCAACAACCGTAAACGCATAGTTCCGCATTTGTCACTTTCTATTATAAATATTTAGTGCACAAAAGAATTAGTTCATTCGCATTATGAGTCAGTATCAATTATTTGTTTTTTGTATTATCGTATAACGTTACAATCACGGAAGTTGTTAGGAGATGGGAGGGGAACGCAAAAATAGTAAGTCGACGTTCATTGACTGGAGTTTATTTATACTAAATTTCCATTTTATCGTGCACCAGTACTAGAGTCATCAAGGCAAACGGGCCGGATATTGGGCGCAAGGTGAAGCTGAAATCAGGAAATAAAATACCGTCGCCTTCAAATTCAAAATATCGGGAATCGACGATTACAACTTCTGGCAGTCAGTTCAAGAAGTCTTCCAAGAGATCTTCCAAGATGGCTGTCAGTAATAAAAATGTGGCTCGGAATCCACCTGAAAAGAAGATCTCCGACATCATGCGCAGACCATTGAAGTGAGTTCATCGCAACGTTAAAAACTTATTAGCATATCCAATTGATAAAAATCAATGCAATTGCGCAAACACAACCAACAGCTAATGACTATTTTTTACTTTAATCCACAGAGAGAGACTCATTCATCTCCTTGCTCTGAGGCCATACAAGAAGCCTGAGTTGTATGACCGCATAAATAGAGGTAATAATTACGATTATACAATTAATTAAACTCTTTACGTTTGAAAGATTATGTTCGCTACTAGATTTAGAATCTGATACCTATAATATAGAACTGTAATGTAACTACTTTAAACCGTTGGGGCCGACATTACTAATGTTATTAATTATTTTCAGAGGGTATGAAGGATCGAGAACGCAATGTGATGACGACAATTCTAAAGCAGGTGGCTTGTATGAGAGATAATACGTATCATTTGCACAGGTACGTCTGGAATGACGTACAAGAAGACTGGCCTTATTATACGGAACAGGAGAAGGCGATGTTGAAGAGAAGAAAACCTCAGAATCTTACGCCTCCTGGTTCCAGTGACGGTGGTTCTAGCGGTATAATATATTTTCATCAGTTATTTGATGTTCCATTATTTATAACTGAAATTTTACGAGACTGTAATTACAGGTAGCGGACAATCGCCAAATTCTACTCATCCAGGTTCACCGCCAGCAATCACGGCACCGCCTGCCAGTTTACTGAACAACAAGCGACCGGGTTACTACCAAGGTAACGATGGACTACCAACGAAGAAACCTCGGATATCGCATTATAAGAAGCCGGACGTGATATCTGCCTCCGGGAACATCACAGATAACGGAAGGACGGCAGTTGGTGGTAATAGTAGCAGTGTTAGTGTCGTTTCTAGTGGATCCGGCGATGGTAATAGCAGCGTTAGTTTGGTTGACGGTGGCTGGGACCATCAGAGGCAACAACGTGATCGTCGGGGCGATTACCGATCCGAAAGAACAGCGAACAGTGATGTGTTGCGGGGGATCGGTGGCTATGGAATCGAGAAACCGTGCCTGACACCGACCAGTGACAGTGAAGACATCAACCAGCTCGGCCATCGCGCGAGTGGAACCCCCGGAAGCAATGCTGCTAGCAACGTCGGCCATAATTCTATAGTAGTAGCCCATATCAGTTGTTTGAACGGCGTTCGCCATCATCATACCGGCAGGGCCGCCGATGCTAACGCCGGTTTGGATTACGTGCCGCGTTCGATGTCGAGTGCCGTGAGTGACGGTGCTAGTTATAGTAATAGTTCAAACGGGATGCTCGTCGATAGAAGAGACAGGAATGACAGAGGCCGTGCCAGTGACAGAGATCGTGAGTCAAGGAAGAGGAACAACGGGACTGCTGGTGATAACTCGTATAACGATTTGCCCGTTCCTGATTACGCCAACAACCAGGACGTTACGGTGTCCACGTCAAATTGTACTGTAGATGCGGCCGAATTGCCGGACAGCCCTAAGTCATCGGAATACCCGGATTACCTGACGTAAGTGTTCTTAGATTTTAAAAGTCTATTAACCAACGCTTATTTTATTGGTACTATGATTACTGATTGATACTATGATACTAAATTTGAAATTTTTCATCTCATTACAGGTACTATACGACAATAAGCAGCACGGAACAAAGAAGACGTTATAAGGCGGAATTCACTGCGGATTATGAAACGTATCGGAGGTTGCACGCTCAAGTGGCGACAGTATCTAAGCGATTCACTCAGCTTCAGGAGCGATTGAAGCAGGAAGAGGCTGCAGGAAACTGGGAGGAATACGCGGTACATATTGTATTTCATACAAAAAAACATTAAAAAGCGAGGAATGAACATCAATCAGAAACCATTGGGCATTAACTTCTTGTGGAATTCATATATTTGTAACTGTATCATGTAACTGAAATATTAAAAGATTAGCTTTAAATTGTGAAAGATACGAATAAAAAACATTCTTCATATTAACAATTTGTTTGTTTTCTTTTGTTACAGGAAATAAAGCAGCAAATTATAGACGAGTATGATGAAACTAAACGGGATCCCCGGCATAAGGAAACGAAACGTCGATTTCACTATTTACATGAAAAGCTTAGCCATATCAAACGGCTGGTGTTGGAATACGATACGCAGAATTGCGGCAGTGGCGGCGTAACTACGACAACATCGACGACGAACAATAACAGCACTCATGATAGCAACGGAATGCAGGAACTGGGTATTTTGCACTACTGACACAAACTGAAAAGGCCGCCTTTTATCCTCCACCTTTTCTCGGTTGTTGGTATGCTACTGTCTATGTTGTCGCAGAATTTGCATTTTCTCGGCATGTTCCAAGTCTGATCTACGGAAACACGGTCCATAATGGTTCCTTGATTCTATCGCTGAAAAAAAAGAAACAAGAGCACTCTCCGAGTCGAGATTACAAGAAAAGATTTTAAAACTCACACACGCAGGAAAAAGAAATCTTGTTCGTTATTATTGTTTCGAATAATCGCGTGAGGGTCGAAGATTTCCTCTTCCGTAATTAATAATTCGTGCGCGCGACTGTGATGATCTCTTCGACTTTTACGCCTATGCGTTGCACGATCGCGAGCGATCGTCGACAACCGCATCGACCAATGGTAATCAATAAATGAGTTTTCTTCAAACGACAATCGATACGTTTCGAAGGGAAAGAAGAAGGGAAACGAAGAGAACCGTAAGTCCATCCGACAAGAGAGAAAAAGAAAGAAAAAAAAAAGGACATTTGCAAGGAGCAACAAACTTTAACGCATTTTATCTTCTTGCTCCTTGCAAATGCCCTGTTTTCTCTTTCTGTCTCTTGTCGGGTAGACTTATGTTTTGTTCAAAAAAATTATAAAAAAAAGAAAATAAACCACATTTTCGATTGCGAGAAGAGGGTCCAAAGGGGTTAATAGGGGCTTAATTACGTGCCACGTCCGGAGGCGACTGTTAAATACTTTTTTCCGCCGGAAGGAAAAAAGGAAAGATACTATGGCATAGACTGTCCATGAGCTGCCGTGTGAATCGTATTATAAAAGGTCCACGTGCTGCTTTCTTATTTTCTTTTTTTTCTTAGTTTCCTTTCCGTTTCTTCTTTCTCTTCTATTATTTTGGCTGTTTGCCTCGTTTTAGAGAGAGGGCAAAGTAAATTATTAGCTCAAGAGAGAGAGACCACTTACATGCTTCTTGCGTATCTAGACTTTGTTCTTTTTCCCCTATTTCTTTCGAAAAATGCACGGCTCGATGATCCTTATGTCATAGATTCGATCGCCGTAACTCGATTTTAGTGAAAATGAAATGGCACGATTTGAGAATCGTTTCTACAAAGAGTAGAACGAAATGATAAATGAAATGAAAGACAAACAAGGATGTAAGCGCCCTTTTGAAAATAATTGCCTGCCATAAAACGATGTATAACTATGCGAATCAACCGATCGTGTATAGTTAACTAAGCGTTTAAAAAAAATACGATAGAAACAGAAGAGTTAGAACGTGTAATAGAAGAAAAAGTGGGCACTTGACCCTTCCCAATCACGCGATAGTAGTGGTTCCGGTAGGTAATTTTTAATAGTGGTCGGCGATAAACGTAGTTGTATATGTACAGCATACGCCAATTTATTAAGCGTATAGTTAAAGATATCTTCATCGTCTAATGAATTATTATCGATAAAATACTATTAACACAATTATTGATGCTATTGCTATTATAATTTGTTCGGATAGTTAAGTAGATAGGTAAAAAAAGAAACGCGGGTTGTTTGTTAGAGGACCTAGAGTTAGAGAATGTGTAACGAAAGTTTGAACGACGTTAATGTTTTCAATATCTGTTTATCTGACTTTTCGGTAAAACCATATGAAAAGCTCTTTTTTTATGGAACGTATGCATGAGGAGAATTTTTAATAGCAATTATATATAATCGCGTTTTTTTTATTGCTATTGACCTTTTCGATTATAGTTTTTCTTTCCTTCTTTTTTAAATCGCTATTGCTTTTTTAAATTTGTATATGAATCAAGTTTCTTTTTGTAATGTTTATCAATGTTTTGTTCCACATTCAATGAGGATTTGCAGGTATGTTGTTGGTCTTTCAACTATCTCAATTCCTATCACAAAATTGAGGCAGGTGAAAGACCGATTTAGAAAGATGAATCTAGGAATTTGAACAACGGCGTACGAATTTTACACTCTTACGGGATGTATGCGTTCTTATTTTCTTATTTCCATACGGAACATTATTTTTATACAACTATGATAGAAAAGTTTTTGAAATTGTTCGATTGGTTTCTTTCACGCACAGAAAAATAAGAAGTAATTAAGAAATCGGTTATTGAAAAATATAATTTAATTTTCATTTTTAATGTGTGTAAACTTTAACGTTAAAGCAATAAATTGTTTAGTTTTCATATTCTTAATTTAGATCCGTACAGCTGTACGTTAAAGTGATAAAACTTCAATAAAAATACAACACAAGCACTTCGTCTAAGGCAATTCTAATCACTGTTTTCGAGTTAGAATACTAATTAAACAATTGCATTTACTAAACGAGGTGCTTGTGTTGTATTTTTATTGAAGTTTCATCGTTCATCGTTGTCTGTACCTCGAGGTCTCCTCTTTTTTTATTCGAACTTTCCGCATTACTCATAATGCATTTTCTTGCCGGCAATACATGTCATGTTTCACGTGTAATGGCACCATTGTTAAATATTTAAAGAAAGACATAATTTTAAAATCTGTTACAATGTTAACTTTCATGTTCGAACTTGCATACAAGTGTCAATAACGTGAACCATATTTGTTTAACTTGATCAACAATTTGGCTCATTGTCTTAAAACGAAAGAGAAAGGAAGCTTCGATTTTATTACGTTCAACCTCACAGTTTCATTATCTTTTCGTTAAATTATCTGTGCAATGTATTTGCAATTTTTCACGTACTATGTTTGCATTAATTGGAAACATCGATAAGAGTTCGCTTAAGTTTGGTTGGCAGTGCATTTAACACGATCGTAAAATATCTTTGAAGCTCGAGAAAGGATAACTGCTGGAGAATGCATGGCACAGTGTTGACAAGTATTTTTTATTGATTGCAACGAATTATTTAAAGAAGGGTTGTAAAACACACATGAAAGAATACGTTCGGAATAAGATAATCTAAAAAAAAAAAAAAAAACACCTATTTTTATATAGAAAGAAAAAATTGTATCTATATAAATAATTAAATAAATGCAGAATATCTATACATATGTACGATTGTAGGCTGCATCGTGTGTGTTCATCAACATAAAAAACCAATGATAACAAAAAAAGAGAATGTGAGAACGATAATTATTATTCGAGTATATTATTTGGGTTGTAACTAAAAGGTATAGGAACCAGTTTTAATGATCTAATATATTTCGTTGTTACTCAAACTAAGAATACGTTCCGCCTCTTTCTTTAAACGTAAATACATTAATCGACAGACAATCTTACTTTTCCTTTTTTGCTCACTCTCTTTCCCTTGCATTTACAAACAGAAAAAATGTAATAAACAAATATGTGAAATATTAAATGCATGTGTTTCCTTTCACTATTATTCATTTTTTACTTTTTACACTTCACCTCGTTCTTTGTCAATAAACTTGGTATATCGCGGAGATACACAGAATGAGAGTATGAAAAATTAACAGGTATTTATGTGTATAACGAAGAAAGAAAAGGAGAAGGAATCTTTTATCAGGCGCTTATTATAATACTGTCATCCTGTGCTATACATATCCACTTCGGTGTACGATGGTTCAGTAGAATAACAGTTTGTATTTAATTCGTAAATAATACCAACTTTCCTTTCCATGTCAGATGTATCGCACATTGTTCATTAAGTAAGTGAAATCGTTACACGCAGGGACAACAATCTAGCATGAATGTTACGGAGCTCTTACGTTGTTTAATATAAATTGTACATATTAAAGTAGTATATTATATAGAGAGAAAGTGTAATTTAATGACTGTACTAGTTATTCATATTAGTCATAAAGAGTTTTTCTATTAATTAAAGTATTTAATTTATTGTGACAACGAACGCGTGTGAAAATTGCATCAAGAGTGTAAAATGTCGAACCCCAAAAACGTAGACAACGATGATTGGCTTGAACAGTCCAATTTTTCTGATGACCTGATCGATCGAAACAGACGCAGGCAGTGCCAAAGAGACTGTACGTAAAGCTACCTACTTGTTTATTTGAGAGTAAGATTACCGTAAGTAAACTTCTCTCGAGTGTCCGATTTGCCAGTAACACACGTAATTATGTTGTACGAACACACAATTCGTGAGTACTGTTAAGAACAAATGTCATAAAAATATTCTCAAGTTAACGTATAAAGGATATTGGAAGGGTGTGTAAAAGAATATCTACAAATCCAAGTGCGACTTAAGTAAACGATGCAATAAACGCGAACGCGCTTCTGATTTGCGCTGCATTTTTGACTCGCGAAACTCTCGATGTTTAGAGCTAAATGTATCCAATAGACCCAAATACACCGAAACAAGGCGGAGTTCACAGATTATATCAGACAATTATATTTTGTGACCGGTATTTGGTTATTACAAATATTCTATGAAATTTTATGGTCATATGAGGAAATATGAAAGATGGTGTTGCAATTATTGCGCAGTACTTTTAGTTAACTGTTACAAATCATGTAACCTTATTCTTCAGTCAATTGTTGTAGACTGAATTATACAATAGAAAAATGTCATGTTTTTCCATAGCTTTTTTCCAGATCATTCGGAGCATTGATAATAATCGCATATTTTATCAAGTGACTACAGGTCACAGTTTCTTTCTGGATTACATGAATATTTGAACGAAATTATCGGCATAATTGGCGTTTGCACAGATAGAAACGTCTTCGCGAATGTAAGTGCTCTTAACAAATGCATTTGATAACTTGTAACAATCAGCTTCGGTCATTTGTGACTCCATTTTATCGATTTCGGTAACAAAGATTCAAGGAGCAGATAAATGAATTCAGTTTACTCCCTCTCGAATGTACATTACTTCTTCCTTCGAGGTATAAATTCGATGATGAATTCGCTTGAAATTTCATGCACGTGCATCCGTGACACGTAATCTTCAAGCTCTTGCAAATTAAAAATCGTAACTAATTGTTGTTTTTTTAAATTAATCGATTCAGTTTGTCACTATTGTGTCTCCATTCCCTTTTTTAATTCTCCTTAAATCTTGACTTCTTCTCTCCAATACTTCTAATTTGAGCGTGATGGTTGAATTTCTTTCGTTATACTTGATTCGTCCTTGAGCGAGCATAGTGCCTTTCTTTCTTTTCGTTGCAAATTCTCCTATTCTTCGTTATCCACCAATCGCTTTCATCTTTCGTCACTACTTTCGTGAATTTCATGCACAAAGATTATTACAATATGTCCTATGTACTATATACTTCTTCTTGCTTCCTCATTATGATTGATTTTTCTTTGAACAACACAATCGCATTCAAATCGTTGAACCGCTGGAAGATCTCGAGAAATGGTTCACGCTTTATCGGCGATTATATGTATACATAATAATACATGCTGTATATACATAGTGTCTTACCGTTTTAAATGTTATCGAGTGATATTATATTATATAGGAAAAAATAAAAAGCTAGGATCATACAATCGTAAAAATGACGTACGTTTGTACATCTGTCGGCGTTGTTTTTAATTTAGAAGACAAGAAAAGACATACGAACGTCCATCATTTTAAGACTGTAATTGTAGCCTAAAGAGATGAAGTTCTCATCGCGCAAATTTTCCAGACCAGTTCTGATAAACAACAGCTCTACCGTTTCTGTCTGTCTGTCTGTCTGTCTGTCTCTCTGTCTCTCTGTCTCTCTCTCTTTCTTTCGCCCTGTTTCTTGTTATTTCTTGATTTGATTCAAAGTTTAAGTTTGAAAGAAAAAAAAGGAGAAAATCCAAGTGCCAATTCTAGCAAAGCGAGAGTAAAATGACTATACATATATACATATAATATAAAAATATATATATATACATATATATATATACAATATATTTAGCGTAATTTTACGTACATTATTTCTTACGTAAACAATATATCAATACGCTGACACAAGTAAGGAAAGGATTACAAAGGTATCTTTGCCTTGACGCCTATACGTTGAGCAAACCTTCCTTCTTCCTCTTCGGTTTCTCCCTTTCGTTTGCGATAAAATGCATAATTATTGTATATAAGCGACGTACGCATGGGCAAAGTATAAAAGAATAGTTATACCGTGTCTCAGACGCGGGGAACTGCAGAAAAAGGAACGTAATGTGCCGAGTTGTAGGTATTAAAAATTAAATCCCGCGGTGTTTATCAGTCTTTCTGTACTTCTCGCGGTTTCTCTTTCTTTTTTTCAATCGTTGTTTCTGGTGATATTTGAAGTTTGAGCGTACAATAATTTGAGGAATGAAAATGTTGATACTGGTCTAATAATCGGTCAACGTGCATCAACGTTTTGAGCGTCCTTCGAACGTGGTCTCTTCGTAAGCCAGGCGTCCCCTAGTTCTATCATTCTTTTCGTGTGAGGCGTAAATTTGCTGGTGTTCCTGTTAGCGAAAAGTCGTCATTACAGTCGCTCCGCAATTGAAGAACCTCTGAACAACTTACGAACAGAACTTTTCAATTCCTCTCCCGACTGTCCTTATTTCGTGAAATTATTTATTCGTGCATTCATCGAAATAAAAGATGTATAAGTACTGTTAAAGAAATTTTGTAATGTTTCTTCTACTAGTTTTTAGATCTTGTCGGCGTTGTTTTTAATTTAGAAGACAAGAAAAGACATACGAACGTCCATCATTTTAAGACTGTAATTGTAGCCTAAAGAGATGAAGTTCTCATCGCGCAAATTTTCCAGACCAGTTCTGATAAACAACAGCTCTACCGTTTCTGTCTGTCTGTCTGTCTGTCTGTCTCTCTGTCTCTCTGTCTCTCTCTCTTTCTTTCGCCCTGTTTCTTGTTATTTCTTGATTTGATTCAAAGTTTAAGTTTGAAAGAAAAAAAAGGAGAAAATCCAAGTGCCAATTCTAGCAAAGCGAGAGTAAAATGACTATACATATATACATATAATATAAAAATATATATATATACATATATATATATACAATATATTTAGCGTAATTTTACGTACATTATTTCTTACGTAAACAATATATCAATACGCTGACACAAGTAAGGAAAGGATTACAAAGGTATCTTTGCCTTGACGCCTATACGTTGAGCAAACCTTCCTTCTTCCTCTTCGGTTTCTCCCTTTCGTTTGCGATAAAATGCATAATTATTGTATATAAGCGACGTACGCATGGGCAAAGTATAAAAGAATAGTTATACCGTGTCTCAGACGCGGGGAACTGCAGAAAAAGGAACGTAATGTGCCGAGTTGTAGGTATTAAAAATTAAATCCCGCGGTGTTTATCAGTCTTTCTGTACTTCTCGCGGTTTCTCTTTCTTTTTTTCAATCGTTGTTTCTGGTGATATTTGAAGTTTGAGCGTACAATAATTTGAGGAATGAAAATGTTGATACTGGTCTAATAATCGGTCAACGTGCATCAACGTTTTGAGCGTCCTTCGAACGTGGTCTCTTCGTAAGCCAGGCGTCCCCTAGTTCTATCATTCTTTTCGTGTGAGGCGTAAATTTGCTGGTGTTCCTGTTAGCGAAAAGTCGTCATTACAGTCGCTCCGCAATTGAAGAACCTCTGAACAACTTACGAACAGAACTTTTCAATTCCTCTCCCGACTGTCCTTATTTCGTGAAATTATTTATTCGTGCATTCATCGAAATAAAAGATGTATAAGTACTGTTAAAGAAATTTTGTAATGTTTCTTCTACTAGTTTTTAGATCACAAGGGTTAAGAGATTGAAATGTTCGTACTCTGTCAAGAATTTAATTGTGTGTAACCAAATTCCGTAGGCATAAATTTTCGCTTCCACAACTTTCGGCGTTAGGTCAGTTTTCTCTTTCATCCTCACTGACTCTCTTTTGGCCGTCCTCGCGCAACTAAAAAGATTTCTCATTACATAACGTCTTACGAACGCGGTGTTCCATCGCAATCGAAGCGTAGCCAACCGAGGAGAACGATTTAAACAGGAAATCAAAGCAACCCGCAAACCGCAATCGTCGCAATGTGAACATGAAAAGTCCTTCGAACAAATAAAAATAATTATCAAGAGATATTTAAATTATAGAAAGTTTCATCTACAGGGTTTTTTGTCACCCGTCCGATGTTCCATTCAGCGGGCAACTTTTATAAACGTCCATTTACAATCTAATCAAAATCAAGTACATACGTCGGTCTGTATTATAAGTATATTTGTTTCCTTTGGGATAGCATTCTGAAGTCAACCCTCGTGTATTTATGAGAAATTTACGTGTGGGGTGTAAATTGATTTATGTCTCTATAAGTGATCTGTCATTAATCCTAAATCAAACAAATAACTCGTGACTTTTCCCATCGATGACGAACAAACAAATTATACTACTGTCTATAATATGAGAACGAAACTAATACCATTTATAATTTTGATATTACAAAGCTTTAAGTGGTTTTGAAGTAATTGTGGAAACTCGATTATGATGGATTATTTTCTGGATAAGCTACGCTTTTTAATTTCCGTCTTACGATATCGTCTCTTTCAGATAATGCCAGTGACTCGACCCACATGTTTACTTACTTAATTCTGATTAACTGCAAACGATTATTGCATATGGCAAATTAATAACAAATTATCACACTAAAAGATGCAATCTAAGAAAAGAAACAATATAATGACTATTTGCACATAAAAATACTAGTTTTACTATCAGTTATCTTAAAACAACACACACGCAAGATTTCCTATCCCGATTAAAGCACAAATTGCATTTCGTGATATCTTCACTTGTTAATTGTAATAGACTTTCTGATCGTATCTGCAATTCCCGGAAACTATCAACCAAACACGATTTCCAATAAGAAAATTCCATTTCCATTTATTTTTAACGGGCTGATATATCTGCTCGGAGAATTCGATGGGTAAGCGGTGTGTCACGCATCGAACCAATCTGCGCAGTGTATCAAGTAGTTAATTAATCGGATCATAAATTACGCGACTATACTTATTCTGCACGTATGCATCACATGTCCGTACATTGAGATTTTCGATAAACGAACAAAAGAAGTTTTTGCGTTCTTCCTTTTCTGCGTGACACGATCAGTTACATGCACTGATATTCCATATTTTTAGGTTTTATTTGAGAGACTAACAATAAGTGTTATAATTTGCTTTTATAATATTCCGAACTATTCTGAAAATGCTGTGCAAAAGAAAATATTTCTAAATTAGAAACAATATTTAGAAAGACGTCCCTACTCGTGGATCAAGATTTACTTATAAACACAAATAATTTCAACGAGTGCCTCCAACCATCATAGATTCGTTTACATACGAACATTACTGACAGTAAATTGTTATCGTAAACGGAAAAAGGAAAGGATAATCGTAAAAACGAACAAGACGGGATAAGGAACAAGATTCACGCGTGAAGATTGTTACTAGTATTGTTATTATTATTTCTCTTACCTAGTAACATATTGAAGTTACTGGGCGAGGTGTGTAACGCGTCCGTTTATCACATAGTACTACTACGTATATTTTCTGACTGTGATGATAGGTCTTTTGTAATAGCGTAGATTGCGTGCAGGTTTCATTCGATGGCGATTCGATCAGCTAGACTTTTTGTTGATTCATAAATCCGTTTGTTCCGATATCCTATTTCGATCGTCGCCATTTCCTCCTTCCATCGATTCAATACTTGTCTGATGAATTTTTCAATTGATGAATCAGTTTATTCAAGGATGCGGAACGAATCGAAGGGTTCATTTAAAAATTTATCTTTGTCAATTTTTAAACAGGCGAAAATTTAAATTAGAGTTTTAGTTTCACCCAATATTCGTTGTAATACAATTCCAATTGTTAATTGTAAATCGTTGTCTTCGGAGAAACTGTAACGCGATTAGTTAAAATTATTGGTCTTGGAGAATCCAATAGCTACGATTTTCCATATTAGATATTATGCAGTGATAAAGATTCTTGACAAGATTCATTATTTTTGTTATGAGCCCTTCAATTCATCATTCATCACCGCTTTCGCGTATGCAGATAAACGTTTAGCAATCGCGATAGAATTATTTCAATTCTAATCGATAAAAGAAGACGCGCGAAAGATTTTCTTGCGATCATCGAAATTAATAGGAGAAAATATCTCGCGATGATCGAAGTGAAATGCTCAACGTTTAGTTACTTATAATGAAGGGTTGGACAAATTGACCTTTTAGCACGAATAGATCGATTCTTGCTGGAATGGAACAATAGAAAATGTACATTATACATAGTTACATAGCCAGATGGAAAATCCGAGAATTAAATATTAAATACGTAATGCATCGAGAGTAACAAACGAGGAGGAGTGTCTTAATATCGAAGAGACTGAGCTACTGAAAGATGTTCGTAATTTTTTCGTACATAACATCCATTAATCTCGATGACCTAAGCATCTGACATCATTTATATGTACGTACAGATAACTCATTGGATTACGGAATATACGTATGTATAGACAAATTACGACTCGTTCGTGTTGGTTCCGACGGGTATGTGTTTCCCTAGATAAAAAGCTAATAACATTCATAAGTACATTTCCATACAGATATTACAATGTTTATTAGCCAATTAACAAATTTAAATATCGAAAGGAATAAGTAGAAGCAAATGTGAACGAATGTAATTAAATGTTAACTTTCTATCATAAGGGAGCGTTGACTTACATGTATGATTCATAGCCCAATGTTTTTTCGTACAGTGCATGACTAGATGTAAAAATATATATTGATATATATTGGAAGAATTTCCTTTTATATCGATAGATATTATTAGTAATCGAGACGTCGGTTGATGACTATGTTGAAATTAATTAACGAGTAACTTTGCGAATTGAATATCCATGGAATTTGCAATCTAGCATTAGTATAGTCGAACAGGAATTGCAATCGGGCTTGAACGTAAGAAAAAAATCTTAGTGACACGTGAAAAAGAGAAAGTACAGATACCGACATGAGATCAGGAGTTTCGTTTCTTCGAAAGAATAAAAAGAATCAGACCGAAAAAGAACGAAGAAACGTGATTTCTGTCGCCCATATCAAAGGGTTATCTTAAGAAAAGCGCAAAAATTAAAAAATAAATGTGAAGAAATTAGTAATAGAGGAAGAGAGACCGATCTCATGCTCGCCACGATATGCCTTTCGATTATGATGTCGGTCCCTCCCTTCGTACGATGAAAAAGAATGCGGGGAATGTTTCGTACTGTCCAGGAAATGTTATATACTTCAAGTATTTGGTAACCCTCTTATTGTATTTGTATTTATATAACCCAGCAATATTTTTAAAATGTATAAATGATATTCTTCAGGTTTAGTATAATCACCAAGGAGATATTACTAGTAAGCCTTTCTAGAGTAATCTATCCTCGGTGGTATGATCAAGTTTCAAAATCTATATTTATATTAATATGTGCGAAACATGTGAAAAAATATCTTATTATACCTATTTTTGTCAAAGGAGTACTCTATTAAAATTGTTATTCGATTAACATAAATTTTCAGAATACAATTGGAGGGTTAAAACATGAATTCCTCGTGTACTAGACTGATTCAATCGATCATTAAATTATACGAGATACGATGAACTGAAACGTGCGTCTAAGATCTTTTGTCTTTCCGTTACATCTTCAAATCAAGGTGGCACAGTGGGAAAGGAACAAAACGCATCGTTTTTCCTTTTCCCTCTTTTTACCCCTTTCGATTCGCCAAGCGCGCGAAATTCACGGTATACCTACGAACTCATTGTAATTTTGACACCACATACACACACATTGCACGCCATATACTGTTAACGGTGATGGGTACTTGACTGTGTTCATTTGAGGCCAAAATGCAATGGATTGAATCTACAAGAAACCTTAGAGGACACTACTGGATGCAGCGTTTCAACTTTTACGAATAAGATAGCATGTAGATAAACTATGTACATCTCCCTCTTTTACAGATTTGTCGATACATATGGAAGCTGCCTCCAGTAGCATATGCTCTAAGCAAGAATTGCATTCACACACAGACATATGAAAATGAGAAATACGAACATGCGACGATTGAATAATCCCGTGGAAGGGATCGTTTCGCGTACACATGGGCGTACAATATAATCCGTGACTCTTTTCTATTGATGACGACTGCATTGCTCCCCTTGACAAAAGGCTCGGATATTCATTACATACTTGTATTTGCAATTATTACTTACGCGTATGTATCTTTATAGTATATGATATACGTATAAAGATATATAAATACTATATCCATCAATGAAAAAAGATTATATATATATATATATATACAAAAGTGAAAATATGTGAGTAAAGAGAGGAATTTAAATATTGTTAGTTGGAACAGAAAACGCGCGACCAGTGACTGTGTGGGACATTATCGATTGAAAATGAAGGAGAATGACTTAAAGCGATTTTCATAAAGACAATGGAGAAAGATATCTCTTTATGATTTGTCGAAACATACAGAGGTAGATGAATGAATAGTCTTTTTTCTTTCTTTCTTTTTTTCTCTGTTGATTGTTAATTCTATTTCGTTTCCGTTCTCTCCCCCGGCTTCTTTCTCGGTTAATTATTACTATTATGGCTATTACGATTATTATTATTATAATTAATATTATTAGTAGTGGTAGTAATGTTATGACATTACGATCGTGTTATTCATGAATCATTACAAGTTTGGGAAGTGCAATGTCGCGGCTCGTGCTCGGTGTTTAAACCCCGACAATTAGCTACTTTGTTAGAGAACTCGCGTCCTCAATAAACGAAGAGGATTCTATTTTTCGTCCAAATATCAAGTGCACGAGGCACGATCAGGCAACGTTTACAAATCAAAGGTTCTCAGCCTGAGTCAACAGTTTATGCTGACATCGTTAGTAGCTGAAAGACTTTAACATCGTGTAGAAAATTTGTAAAAAATATACGCTAAACATATTAATTCATATCTTACCGTTAATTTCTAAAATCCGTTAATTCACGAAACAACTAATTATATATGAAATGAGTATACATACTGAAATACTTATTAGTTATTTCATGAATTAACTGAAGTAGGCACTTCAATACATAAATAAAGCACTCAAACACATAAATTACTGCGTTCTAGTATTTGAAAACTGAATAATGAACTTCAAATACATTAAATTTTTTATTTAGTAAAATGATGTACTACTACTTTTCATAGTCACGTAATCTACAATAAAATTAAGCAATCCGATGATTGCAATGCACAAGTATTCGTTTTACGTGTACATCAAAACTAGTATCGATTGCCTGGGTGGCTTGGCTACTTGTTTGTGTTGCGTGAGCGTCAGGCAAACACGTTTAATCGAGTAATGAGTTTTTCGTGCAATCATATCATTCGAATAGTTGAGAAAGGTATTTCTAATCAACTAAATGATATATATTTATATATATATTTGTGTATATTACATAACTACGTTTCTAGATAACAGCTCGTGTGCCTGTCGCCTTACTTATGCAGCCATGTATGAATTATCTTACAATTACAGAACGATTCGTAATGGCCATAGCTGTTTAAAATACTAGTCGAAGTCATTAGAAAATCCTTTCTTGAAACGAATCTGTCGCTCAGTAAGACAGACTCGGTACTAGGTAAACTTTCAGTGTCTTAATTTTAGTCCAACAAGAACAGTTGCTACTGCGAAGCTTTTCGTTCCTAACTGTCTGGTGTTACAGTTCATAACGTATCACTTCGATCCTCTTTCGCTAATCCGTAGATAAAATAATTTACTCTAAAAAATTAAATAATCCAAGCCATTGAAATCATATTAATTGGCGAATCATTACAATCATCAATTACGTCTTCAGCTACTATCGAGTATTTAGAAGTTTTATGCCTAATTAATACTGAAACAGGTCCTCAGCACAATCAAGCCTACGGGTAACTTATTCTACTACTCGTACTCGTAGATAATCGCGCAGTATCTTAATTCTTTGTTTTCTTAAAGACGAAGTCTTTGACTCGCAGTTATATTTTGTTTCATTTTTATTGTATTTAAAAAGTAGTTAATTAAATACGTTAAATTGGAGATAATACGTTGAGCACGATTTAATTCACGAAGGGTTAAGATTAACTGCGTCCGGATAAAAGCGATCTTTCGTGCGACGGAATCGAAACATATCTAGTACGATGATCGTAATTTCTCGCCGAGGCATACAAGATCAATAGAGATGGATCGAAAACGAGCATGAATTAAGGGGGAGCAGAAATAAAGAGATTCCTCTTCTACATACGATAGATTCTCCGGTTTGTTATTTCCTCCACTTCCTGTTACGACTCTGTATCATGCATACTTTTGCCCGATCACCCCATGTGCTCTTTAATTGAGAGAAAAGAATGGGTAAGAGAATCGTGTGCGCGTTGAGTATGTGTGAAAGTATATCCAGAGAGCGAAAGAATGCAAGGCAGGAGCGACAAATCGTGCCACGAAGGCGAACGAAAGAAAAAACGATGACGAAGAATGAGCGAAAACGTACAATAAAGATTGCGATTGAGATCCTGAAAAAGCACGTACGATGTACTGTTTGACGAGCGCAGAGAAAGAGGGGATTAATGGATTTTATCGACCAGAGAGCGACCTACGATATACATGCAATTGTCTTTTTATTTCCTTTTTTGATGACGACTACTGCTTGACACTTTATTGATTACGACGATGATTATACATATACGTATATATTATATGACGACGATTATATGCGAGAATGTGTTAGACGAAAGTATGTATAAAATGTATTTTAAGCGTGGACAAAAAAATCAATTTACATTTACAATTTACAGTAACAAATAACAATACTGATGTGGGTTGTGCATAAGGAAACAAAACGAGGAAAGCGCGTGTGTGTGCGTACACGACGAACATCTGCGACTCGTGTGCCGAAATGGAGAATCGGATCGACTCGAAGGACCGAATCACGCGATTAACCGCACACACAAAACGAATTTTCGTCCTGGTGCGGATTCGTCTCTTCTCTTGTTGTTCCTTTCTCGTTCCATACTCGTTCCGTATATGGTTCATGCGTGCGATATCTTCCTCTGTTCTCACGTTATATAATCTACAGTCTACGATGTTTCATTGTTTTAAACAAACTTATGTAATGTTCCTTCCAAGTTAGCCTTCCCATTATTGAAATTCTGTGAGAATTAGTAGCATTTGACAATTTTCGAAAGAAAATTGGTTTAGTAATATAAAGAATAATATTTTCGATTTTTCTTTTTAATCCTTGTTAGTAATTGTTTCGATGACTGCTATGTCTGTTTATTTTAGTCGTAAAAGAGTGAGATTAAATGAAAGAATGAATAAAAGGAACAAACAGGTGGAGAGACATTAGAAAACGAAACAGAAGTGCCAAATCATTCGTGACTTCCGTCCCAGTTGGGCAATAAATAAGTACCGCAACTTGGCGAGAATGCAAAGTGTTTGCCATTTTTTCTCCAATAATCATAAGGATTCTTAATCTGTCCGCTGTATATCGATTTCCTTTTAATTACATTGCGCTGGAGAAATGGCCACTACATCCGTTATTTTCGCTAAGATTTATTCATAGTCGAAAGGAACGAACGAATAGATTATTATTTTGTCATCCAAACGGAAGAAAAAGTCTGTTCACAATTAATGACGGTTTTACGACGAAGATCGTTATTTTAAACTGTTCGATAAAAACGATCGATCCGGATAAAGTAATTTCGACACTCGCTATTAGTGCCTGTCGTTTCGTCGATAATCAGGACGAAGGGTGGTATCGTCATTCAACGTCGAGAAACCTCTAGTCCTATTCGTCGAACTGACCAAAACGAGCTCGTATCCGATCCTCCATTAAATTTTCGACGCTTTCTATTAAGAAACAAACAACGTAAGATCGACCGTGATCAATTCAAAAAAGTGAAAAAAAAAACAGTAAAATATTTATTCGAACGACTTGCCAATTTCGTTGCACAGTATACACGAAGTAAGTACGAGCGAAACAAAAAATATACAAAAAAAGAAATAATGAATCAATAATAACGGAAAGAGATCTATAGATTATGGATTAATGGATGAGTTGCGTAGCTATTTGAAAAGTTTCACGAAATATTGATGTATATATTTTAAGTTTGTATTATAATGTCCCCACTTAATTTGTATGAAATTGAGTATTTCAAGCATTAAAATGATGATATAAAAAAATCTCTGTTTTTCATATTTTCCTTCGTTCCTATACATACTCCGGCTAGTAAATCTATGAATATCCTGTATATTGTCTACCTAAGATAAAACTTCCTTAACTATATGTAGATAATCGTCTATTAAAAGAAAGTAGTTTAAAAGCAGCGTATTTTTCTCGAATGGGCAGAGCGGGCAGAGCTAAATCAAAGGTGAACGGGGCTTTCAGTCCTAAAAACTAAGAATTAAATAGTTCTCAATAGCATTTTGATTCAAATACTTGTATTTCATGTGACTGATACAATTAGGAGGAATTTATAATAATTGGAAAAATAAAATGTGAAAACAATAAATGGTTCACGCTTCGCGCATGCCCATCGTTTACAATGTTTACATGTCCATGGTTTGTATGGTCATGTGAGCATGCGCATATATATCTATAATACGTATTTTCAACTGTAGGGTGCACTAAAATTTGACCAGCAGCTGAAACGCATGTGCCATGGTCTGTACCCCCTTACGTATTTCGGTACCCTTTATTGCCACAATGCTACGTCCTTCAGGTCTATAATCAGCTTTATATAAATAACGTATACCTAAAAAACTATGTGCACATGCCCCACTTTTTAGATATACTGTACAAAGCTGGTATATCAATCAGGTCCACGATTGATCTGGAATCCCTTGAGGGCACTGTACATATGTACCAATGTACAATATCAGCTGACATTAGATGGAAAGGAGGGCTATGCGCAGTGCGGTATCACATGTCAATGCACGCTGCGCATGTAAGTACTTACCGGTGAGAAAGACATGGCAGGTGTTTCGGCTGCTACTTATTGTTAACTAGTTTTAGTACATAAAAAAGATTACTCATGCTGCCCGAAGTAAAATGATAACGAGTACATTAGATAATAATTTGTGAAGCTTACTTTAAGTAACCGATCATCCGGGATCGCCGTAAAACATGTCGAACCCACGGGAGGCAGACACATTAGTAAGTTTCACGACTATATTGTAGTATTTTCGTTTTTTAATTGTTATCAACACGATCGTGTGACGAACTTATTGGTTACTTGAAATCAAGAACCTATTGTATGTGTAATTCAAATCGAATCTGCCGTGCATACAATAATAATAAATGTTGTTAGCTTTCGTAACGTGAAAGAATTCCACGTTAACGGCTACGAGTATATTTCACTTATTACATTATCGCAATTTCATTGAAGGTACAAAGTCTCAAAGATCGCGGAAATGCGTGCGTGAAAGAACAAAAATATGAAGAGGCTATGTTTCATTACACTCACGCCATTAAACTAGATCCACAGAATTATTCTTTGTATAGTAATCGATCATTTGCCTTTTTAAAAATGCAACAATACCATTTTGCAATGGAAGATGCGCTAATGACAATTCAATTGAAACCTGATTGGACCAAGGTATATGCATTATTACTATAACGACACCTTTCTAATTATTAAGGAGTTTCACAAGATATACGATATTTACTTCAATATGATTCATGATATTAGATTACACATCAAAATTTGTTGTAGGGATATTTTAGAAAGGCTGAAGTAGAATCACAAACATTTCACTTCAGTGATGCGCTTCAGTCTTATAACAAAGCTTTATCTTTTCAACCGAACGAACCAACCATTTTAGAGGCAATGAACAGAGTTTCTAGATTATTAATTAAGGATAAACGAGGTATTGAATTCACGTTTATCATACTAAGGATTTTTCGCATAGTACTTTAATAAGTCACATTATTTTATAGCTGATCAACAAATACCTTGGCTCGGTGCTGGAGTTGGCATTATACTCGGAGTAATAGTTGTAATAGCTGATTATGTTTTTACAAATAAACCTACGTTAACGGTACATACGCCAACTTACACTTAGTATTCTTAAAATCTTAAGTTTTAAACGACTACTTATAACAGTTATCTAATTTTCTTCCATTGGATGCAGCATCCTCTTTTGATGGCCTTAATGACAATGTCTGTAGCGATGCTAGGTTTTGGCATTGCAAAGGGTTTCCGTTATTTTGTAAAATGTCAAAGAAAATCACTTTTGGAACCTCCGGTGGATTTGTTTGGTGATACCAAAGAAGAGCTTGAGAATGCTGAAGCTGAAATAAACAATGAGAAAGAAAAGCATCCAAAGTACAGCAAAGCTCAAGCAAGGCAAAGATTCAAGAAAGGAAAATCGTAGTGTGTTTTGATACTAAAGATTATATACATATAGACTCATGTAAATTATGAATCTAAAACTCTTACATTTGAGCTATGAATATTTCTGGTCTTTGTTATTAAATTAGCCGAGAATTTTATTAATACTATTTACATATACATATATATT
>NW_017138136.1:0-2112 GCF_001652005.2 Ceratina calcarata | reverse complement strand
ATACATAATACATACATGCATATAGATAGGTAAATAAAATTTAATAATAGTAAAGAAAGACAGTATTTCACGCAATTTATTTAAGTAGATTGATCTTCAGAATAAGGCTATAATAGACTGAAATAGCTGAATTTATCGACATTTTCCATAAAATAAATCATTATGTGGAAATTATGCTATACAACGACCTTTTCGAAAGCACTCACTATCTCCACTTCACCAAACTGTAATTAGTGATTGTAAACATGTATTTATGCATGGTCATTCACGACACACAAACACATTTCCGTAAAACTGTTCTAACTATAAAGTACTATATATTGAAACATGTGACCTAGCTTTTTCTTTGTCTTTATGCATAATGATGAATTTTTGTTCAACTGCAGTGCACTTGTACAAACTCTTCCATTTATAACCCGTTTACATAACAAATTATCATATCAATAACGATGTAAATTATTACACCGACTCCTAACAAACGCATGGCCGAATCTCTTCCAAATTGATTGTTAACAGTATTTTACAGTAACTTACAATGTTGATACAATATTTATTATTTATTAAGATATATATATACATAAATTTTACACGTGAACACGTTTTCATGTGAATCGAATTCACGAGATTGTTAACAGAATTTATACTTATTTCATGCGAAAAATGAGAGGGTATTAAAAAATGTTTTTTATATCGTCCAATAAATTATATATATTTAACAATACTGTGTGAATCCTTCAACCGTTGAAATAGTTTTGTACGAAATTTAATAAGCGTGTACGAAATTTCGTAATGAAAGATTAAAGTGATAACACGCTGTTTTTCTCAGCCGCGTTGGCTGACTGCCAGGTGCTCGAAACTCAGTTATCCGTAGATCACCGAGAGCTCGCTAAGCGTAAATTCAAATATATGTATGTGCAAGATATTACATACGTACAAAGTGCATATACAGCCTTCCTTTCGTGTTATTCACGTAGGACATGTATTGGCGTTCACGATTCTAAAATAGTCATCCGATACAAACAAATATGCAAAACGTTAAACATTAGTATGCGATATCCGTCTTAAACTTATTAGCACACATCATCTCTTTCCTGCAATACGTTTTAATTCTCTTGCATACTTACCTCATATACTCAAATGTATTATTTGTATATAAAATGTTAATTTAAAGACGCGATGGGGCTGCACGAGAAAGTTAATCGGACGGAACAAAATTCTTTTTCGACTGTATGATCCGTGAGTTTTAATTAACGAGACTGCTTTAATATGTTATATACATCGAGAAACAAGCTGATTAACGACATTTTAAAAAATCAATAGGTCGGTTATACAATTAATATTTGTTCGCTTTTCGAAATGCAATTAATCTTTCTGTTCTTCTCAAGCGGTATTCGAAAACGTTTCGAAAAAATAGTTGATCCATTTACTAGTGAGAGTATGGCAAATTATTTTGCTACATTTTTCTGTATATTAAATTTCCTCTTTTTTCTATCTCCATTTTATACGATCCTGATAATGATGAGAGACTATTCACGATATTCATTTATGCGCATGCGTTCATTGACGTTTGCAAGAGGTAAAAGCATTGTGTAGATTACTGTAGATGTATAATGTATAGAACGTTGAAGCTAATTATTTCACTCGAAACCTTCCGAGAGTGTACGTCGCATTGCTTCCATATTAAGACGATTAAATATTAAAGAGCATATCACATGGAATGTGTCCATTTCTGCGCTCACTTCTTTCTCAATTGTAACATATTGCGATATGAGATTATGTGAAAAATATGAAGCATTAAGGAAAATCAAATATCCGAATTATACGCATAATTATACTTTGTATGGAGATTCTTTTGCTTTCCTAAAAATGTATCATTCGATCATGAGAGTTAGCACAGAAAGTTGTTTAAAATTTCAGTAGATACTACTAGAGCACCAAGTACGTATGTACATGTTCAGAATTACACTTCAATGAACATCCAACATCCATGTATGCAATCCGAAAACCGTAGTTAAAACCAAAATCAAACGAGGATAAATCTTTCCAATATTTTATTTATTGTTACATATGGAAACATAAAGAGAAGAGACTCTGGTATTCGCATACGAAAAC
>NW_017138135.1:0-374 GCF_001652005.2 Ceratina calcarata | reverse complement strand
GTTTACGTTATTCTGGTGGTGACGTTCGCCAAGGTTGGATTATAACTACACACTCGAGTACGTACGAGTTTTAATAAAATGTAGTGTGAATGCAAAATAACATTCGATACTGAAAGGGAACACGAGGCTATGATTGGCCAACCGCGAGGCCGAGCCCCGTATATAATTCGATCTTAAACTTTACTGACTTAGTTTCTTTCTCCGCGTTCGCAGCTACCACGTAAAGGTCAATATGCTTCCTTTCAAGGTACGTCGACGCTCCTCTCGCGTAACAGCGAATCAGGAATGCGCGTTTCTAAATACTAGTGTTAAATCAGAATCATTAATACAATCCAAGAATTTAAGAATCATTATCATTATTATTATTATTATTA
>NW_017138134.1:0-374 GCF_001652005.2 Ceratina calcarata | reverse complement strand
TTTTATGTGACTTCAAATACATTTGAGATTTCTATAATGTCTTTATTAATACTGTGGTACATTTTTATAGCAGATTTTCATATCATGATTTTAGTAATGTATTTTTGTATAAAAGATTTTTCTAATGGGTTATGAGGTATTGAAGATCGTGAAAGTCCTGTTGCCTTAGGAAGGGAAACCGGAAGCCCTGCTTTTCCGAGAAAAATGGTGAAGCCTCAAGTCGGTACAGTGTAAGATTCTTTCTTCCTTACCACCCGCGGTTGAACCGACGTTCTGCTTTCCCTTCGTAAGAAAATCGCTTCCCTTTGATAGCGGAAATCAATAAAAAATTGAAAAAGAAATAAATTCAATTTAAATGATTCCATTACCAATGT
>NW_017138133.1:0-374 GCF_001652005.2 Ceratina calcarata | reverse complement strand
ATGGAAATAATACACTTTCCTAAATAAACCTAATTGTTATCTTTCTACATTTATTCAAATTGCTGAAAGTACTATGCATAGACACATATATTAAATTATTTCACGTACACAATAAACATGTCTATGCATCACAGTACCAAAAGCAGTTTAAGTTCAAGTATATTTTAAGATATTATATAATAGATTTCATATTTTAAATCGTTAATAAATTCTTTATATACAAACAATTTTTATGATCCTTTTGATTTTTTCCTATTACCAAAAATTACTTTCGAACGATTGCCGTGTTTATTAATATCCACGTCAATATTCGACACGCTTTAGTGGTTTCACATGTACTTTGTCAAATACCAGAGACTTTGTTATATATTTAT
>NW_017138132.1:0-374 GCF_001652005.2 Ceratina calcarata | reverse complement strand
GCTCTATCCTGTGCCATCGATTTTGCGTTTTATGCGCCGAATAGCGCTTAGCGCATTGTCTCCCGTCAAATTAATGGTCATCCCGCGCTCATCGACGCTCAAACATTTTACCCAGCGTGGGGTGCGGTAGATAGCATAAGCTGCATCACTCCGGTCATTATAAGGCTGCTCCAATAAATTAGGGTAGTAAGGCCGTCTGCAGATATCCGGTATAGTAGGGTGTCATCGCGGGGCGTCACCGCCTGCTATTGCGCCCGATCTAACTAGATCTTCAAGGTCGTCGCTAGCAGTTTTTCTTCCTACGCAGGCATCTGGCGGGAAAAGCAGCAGCGGGCTATGATAGTTGAAACCGATGACAGAAGACAGAACATCTG
>NW_017138131.1:0-374 GCF_001652005.2 Ceratina calcarata | reverse complement strand
TTTAACCTTAAATTGTGCTCATAGCGAATGTGATCGTATATCCTTTCTCGGATATAATACCACGATGTACAGAAGATCGATGCTCATTGACCTATGTATCATATATCGACGATCTTAGAACGTATCTTCGATATATAAAACGTAACATCATATAACGTGCCTTGAATTTTTCGTTCTATCGTAAGAAACATAGCCAAATATAAATTGGTCGTATCATTTGCTGTTCATTGCTTTTAATTTTACACATGGAGATAAAACGAAGCTTTAACGTACTAGTCCTTACTTTAAAACGAAAATAAAGAGGGGAAAAAAAATAGAAAAAAAAACATGTACATAGCTCTTAAGGTACCTCGCTATTTTGGTAACGTATCAAG
>NW_017138130.1:0-374 GCF_001652005.2 Ceratina calcarata | reverse complement strand
TTGATACGTTATACATATACAGTGCATGTATTGATAATGTACTGTTTTGTACTATAATAAAGTTATTACATTGAGTTACACGATAAGACTATGAGACATACTTTTTCTTCTTGTGTCTTCCTATCTCGTAGTATCAAAACACGATAGAAATGGTCTACGACAAATGTAAATTTGCAATTATACTTTCATTTCAATTTGTGGTCGTGTGGTATAGTCTGAAGTACAAAATGTTTCTGCCGTATAAGGAAAGATTGTGAACAAGATAAAAGGCAAAGTTCCAAATGCTTATTCTTATAACTTGCTGTTAGCGTTACTCACACTATAATTTATTATTTTTTCAAAAACAGGATAATAAAAACTGGTATTTAATATTT
>NW_017138129.1:0-374 GCF_001652005.2 Ceratina calcarata | reverse complement strand
CAAGCGTTTCCTTGTGGTCGACCAAGCTTCTCCGTAATTAACAAATGGATTTTTGACCACCAATGGATCGATGTCCGAAATGATTTCAATAGCGTTATCGTGAAAGTTTGAGAAATTGGTTTGTAGCACTGTTTTTACTAACTGCGGCTCGCGAATAATTAGAATTGGTTTCATTGCTTTGTAAAAGCCAACCATACTGCTGTTTTTGTGATCGTTGTATATTTTGCGCACCAATTCGGGGAAGCTTTCTTTCATGGCCAGCACAGACAACATGTGGCCAACAAAGGGATAACATCCTGCAGCAGTTGGAATCCCTTTTCTCTTCCAGTACGTATATCGTAGGTACAAGTACAGACATAATAATATTGATGCAC
>NW_017138128.1:0-374 GCF_001652005.2 Ceratina calcarata | reverse complement strand
AACAACCCCAACCAGATGAAAATGGTAAAGAAAAACCAATCGGTTACTTTTCAAGGAAATTAAATGAAGCACAGAAGAAAAAGAGAGCTATCTATCTAGAAACACTGGCAGTGAAAGAAGCAGTGCTCTACTGGCAACACTGGCTAATGGGTAAGTCATTTAAAGTATTCTCTGACCATAAGCCATTAGAGAATCTAAATATAAAAGCAAGACCGGATGAAGAATTAGGTGACTTAATCTTTTACTTATCACAATTTGATATGGAAATAAAATATAATCCTGGAAAGTTCAATCAAGAAGCAGACTGCCTCAGCAGAAACGCAGTATTGGAACCGGAAGATAATCAAAAAGAAATGTTGAGAACAGTGAATTTA
>NW_017138127.1:0-374 GCF_001652005.2 Ceratina calcarata | reverse complement strand
TCAAACGTATATTTGTACATATGTGTACGTATGATTGCGAGTTATGTGCGCTTCGTGACTGCGATATAATCCGGGATAACACCAGCACTAGCGTAATTGCTGTTATTCCGTTCTAACAATGGCGGAAGCTTAGCAGATAAGATCTTATCGGTCATCAGTGGCACTGAGAGTATCGTCTTTATCCTGATATGATATAATCCCGCGATTTTATGTGACGCGGCCTATGATTTGATCGTTTGAGCCTGTCGCTTCTATATGATTTTGCTTTTCCAACTACGTACGTATAAATTCTGTGAAATCCATAGATTTCAAGAAAAATATAATCACAGTACGTGATCTTTGGTAAATTTTAAAATCTGAATTACATCTTTCAT
>NW_017138126.1:0-375 GCF_001652005.2 Ceratina calcarata | reverse complement strand
GGTATTTGCAGTCAATAATAGACAATGACCATGACGCGGAAGAAACCAGGGAATATGGTCAATTGTCCTTTTTTCTTCACTCTCGGTCTGTTGTTAAGTATACCGAGGAGATTATATTATAGTTTCCCTTCAATGTTAAGGATTAAGTCAGAGTTCAGCTGACTGCCCGAAGNCTCGTCATGTATAATTTTGCTGCGCCAATGCAAGCGGCTAGCGTAGCGCGAGGCGACTGCTGCCCATCTTTGTATTAGCTACTTAAATCTAGGGAAAACGGGCCGTCAGCAGAACTCTGGATTAAGTCATAAACAGAAATAAATCGAAGAACATAGTTGTTTCCCTTCCTCGATCTGTTGTTAAGTATACCGAGGAGGTTAT
>NW_017138124.1:0-374 GCF_001652005.2 Ceratina calcarata | reverse complement strand
TTTCTGTATTGTCTGCATGGCAGATGTTGTTCCGAGGCATAATTTTTGATCGTGTTTTTTAGTGCGTTTTTGTTCCTATTTTCCTTATATATAATTTTTCACATTGTGTTTTGGTTTTTCCGTTTCGGTAGCTGTGTTCGTGTGTGAATTTTCGAGTGTATTTATCCGTTTTTGTATTTGTGTATGTATGTTTTATTGTTTCGTGGCCGTGTCTTTTAATTTGTTAAATTCGTATGTTGTACGGTCGAGTGTTTTTATTTAGTATGTTACTTGTATTGCGGGTAGTGTCATTAAAAAGATACTGATTTATTATTATTTTGTTTTCACGTTGGTCGTGGTTTTTATACGCTTTCTGTGTGTAGTTTGAGTTTAAT
>NW_017138123.1:0-374 GCF_001652005.2 Ceratina calcarata | reverse complement strand
GGGGAGAATCCACGCTAGCTGCAATTAGAATATTATTAGAAACTCTTCTATTTCTATTTTTAGAATCCAACCGGGAGCAGCTGTCCAAGTGTCTAGCCATTTCCAGCAGGTGATGGACGCGGTACGAAGGCACGATTGTTCGAGCTTTCTGTGCCCTCAGGCGAGGCCCGGGAACGTTTTCTTCTAGGCATGCGCTCGTTCCTCGGACGAAAGCGGAACTGATAAATCGTCGATTTCACGATCGGTGAAAGCATTCGCCAGGATCGAAATTACTGAATGGACCTATCGTCCGGCCAGAACTGTACATATTTGCCAATTTATTTAATACATCCGTTCTTGTAATTTAAGGTGTTAGAGTTAGTTTCGGAAACTGT
>NW_017138122.1:0-374 GCF_001652005.2 Ceratina calcarata | reverse complement strand
AGAAGGCGGGGTCACGTTTCGGCTCTGGCGCGTAACTTAAATCTAAACTTATATTTTAAATGCTAATCGACGTAACGGGGGATCTGGCCAATGCCAGATCGTTCGGATATAACGCCCGGGAAGCGGGCCGTGGCTCTAATAGGCACCGCTATCCAATGTAATAGCAGGCTCTATCCATGTCTCTAACACCCGTATCGGCTTTACCAGAATGGTAGCCGGGTGGCCTCGACTCGCTCTTGTCACTAGTAATAGTGACGAAAGCCGGTTACTAATTCTTGCGGAAGGCACTGCCTCACGATCGGAGGATCCTTCCTTCAATCAGAGGTTTAGCAAAAATCACTTATTCTATTAAGTGCGGAGGGCCTCGTGTCCCT
>NW_017138121.1:0-374 GCF_001652005.2 Ceratina calcarata | reverse complement strand
GCCACAGCCAGGGCCATCGTCGAAGCGGCTGAAAGCTGTGTTTTCACAATGGGTCTCCCCAGAGGATTCAGAAGAGCGAGACGAAGTCAAAATTTATTTATCGCTGCCACCGATGCAGGATGACAACGTCCTCGAATGGTGGAATTCGGCGGGCGTCATACTGCCAGGGTTGCAACGCCTTGCAAGAAAGGTATTCGCAATTCCTGGTAGCAGTGCGCCGAGCGAGCGATGTTTCAAAGCTGCTGGACTTATTATGCAGGAAAGCAGATCCAGATTAGAACCTGACATTCTGGATGGGATACTGTTCCTGCATAATAACTTGTAAGTAATTCCGAAAATGTAGTACATTTTGTATTGAAATATTTCGTATGTTT
>NW_017138120.1:0-374 GCF_001652005.2 Ceratina calcarata | reverse complement strand
TTTTTTCACTTCGCAACTTCGCTGGTTTTTATATCTTCATGGCGGACTTTGCGCGACTTGTATTAGGTGCGTACTTCGGTTACTCGTGCTTGGAACCTAGTCACGGTAACGTCGTTACGGGCATAGTGGCGCGTTAACGCGACGCGTAAAACTCAATAAAAATGATATAACGCGATCGTTACACGTCCCGGTCCCGCGGTGTTTACGGAGTGATCGGTTTTCATGTTTCGCTCTATTTACGCCGGCTTTAATGCCCTCGGATTTACAGTGAGCCTCGTAAAGAAATCGTTCCGATTTTACAAACAGTCTTTATTACTCCTCTACGCGGTTCTGTACTGTTAAGCTGGGTTTAAAAAAATATTTCAATATAATAA
>NW_017138119.1:0-375 GCF_001652005.2 Ceratina calcarata | reverse complement strand
TTATGGATAGAACACTGAAAAACCAACCGGAATGGAGATACAGAGCATTTTGCATGGCGGTCCTAGAGTAGATCTCGAAAATAAGAATTAGTACAAACACCAGTCCTGGACCATCGGACAGGTTGGAATTTTCAGAAAANAGGAGTACAGAAACCGGTCCTGGACCATCGGACAGCTTCGAATTTCCCGAAAAGAAGTGTTCCTTATGGATAGAACACTGAAAAACCAACCGGAACTTAGATACAGAGCATTATGCACACGCGGTCCTAGAGTAGATCTCGAAAACCAGGAGTACAGAAACCGGCCCTGGACCATCGGACAGCTTGGAATTTTCCGAACCAAAGTGTTCCTTACGGATAGAACGCTGAAAAACCA
>NW_017138118.1:0-374 GCF_001652005.2 Ceratina calcarata | reverse complement strand
ATTTCCCCCCTCCAAGTCAATAATTTAAAAACGAAATGGCGAGTAGCCGATATATCGGCGCTTATTAAACGGAGCAATTAACGGGACACGTCACGGGGGCAATTGATATCGACAGATATCGAACGATTCTTGGCGGTGGCAATTTTCAGCCCGATAATCAATTCCCCGGCTAATAAATTCGAGCTATCAACGCATCTGGATTAACGTTTCAAGCCCGCGCTAACGCGGCGGCGGTGGCGGCGACCGCTGCCGGCCGTATTTGCAAATATTATGCACACGGTCCAGAAGCCACGCGGCCCCACTGACGTAATAAAGTTTTATTTACCCTGGGTCGTACGTGCCGAGCTTAATTTATCTCCCTCCGAGCTAATGCG
>NW_017138117.1:0-374 GCF_001652005.2 Ceratina calcarata | reverse complement strand
TTAAAATTTCCGTCAGTTTATAAAGAAAATCGAGACGAGAAAATATGATTTTTTTATTCATCTCGATATCTCAATCAGTTCTCGAGATATGAGCTTGCAAAGTTGAAACGCGGTATCCCTGCGGAGTCTCACAATCGGCCGTCCTTGGACCCAAAGGGTTCCCGGAACTCGCCGTCTGGCGTCTGGCCGTCTAGCAAGAGTGGGGAACTAGGTCACTGGGTAAACGTGCGAGAAAGAGGTCCGAGCAACGCGACGACGACAGAGCTAAGCGAGGGCGAAAAATTGCACTTGTCTTTACACGAACATATCTCCGGAACTCGAAATCGTATCTGGATGAATCGAATGTGATTTTAAAGAGAAGGCTTCCCTACTGG
>NW_017138116.1:0-374 GCF_001652005.2 Ceratina calcarata | reverse complement strand
TTCTGTCAGCGGCAACGATTATTCGTAACCGTTTAACGTTTTCCCTTAAATCCTCAACCTCGTATCGGTCGTTCGGTAGAACAGTCCGTACGCGAAACGGTCCCTTATACTTTGGTAAGAGCTTTCGACTTGTCCCTGTTGCCGGCTCGCTGGTAATTTGCACGAGCACCAGTTCATCTACCACGTATTTACGAGCGTCTCTTCTAGAACGGTCGTAACGCTCCTTTTGCGCTGTTTGGTCCATTGTAATGTGTTTGCTGATTTCGTCTCTCAATTCCTTCAAGTCTAGTCTATCGATTTCTTCTTGCAGAGCACTTAGTATCGGTCCTTCGGCTACCGTTTTCATATCACAACCGATCAACGCCCTCATCGGT
>NW_017138115.1:0-374 GCF_001652005.2 Ceratina calcarata | reverse complement strand
GAAAAAAATAATGGAAAAGAGGAAAATGTTTGAGCACACGTTTTCCCAAAGACTTAGAAGTTCCGGCATTGTGTGTTCAATCGGGGAGAAACTTAAGCCGGGCATCTACTCATCGATTAAGTCGGTCAACGGTTTCCTAGATTTGTACATTTTTCGAATCTAACGGTAAACTCTTCGCGTATAAATGCAGTAGCATTAATTTTCATGTACCTTCCATTTTGATTTCTTTAAACGGAATAAATGTCTAACAAATTTATTTTTCGTTCTTCTCTTAATCGTGTTAATTTGCAAGTATATTATCCTATAGAGGCCTCGAGTTACTGATGTGACGCGGTTTGTAGTAATAAAACGTAAGACGTGCCGTTTTGAAAGAA
>NW_017138114.1:3626-8984 GCF_001652005.2 Ceratina calcarata | reverse complement strand
ATTGGGATAAGAACAGCAAGGACATACAATCGGACGACCATAAAAAAATCGTAACAGGTTGCTGAGGCCTCGTTACGCCCGATTGGAACCCATGACTCCGGAAATAGCAAAAAACTGCTTTTACTGTCCCGGAATCATACATCAAACATTACTGGATTGAAGAAATCGCAATCGCCCAATGTGGATAATTCAGCACAATCTTCGTTCTACCTCGCTTCATTTATAATGATAGAAGAGATACTTTTTCCAACGAGATAATGGAATTCACAATTGGCTATATGTTGACATCAGCATACCGGCCCCAAACAAACGGATCTAATACATAAAAAAATCTGCTTATGATACATCGACGCACGAAATAAGAACTTTTATACTGGACGAAGCGCAATGTTTGTGCCACTTACGATTTAAAAATTCACGCCATTATCACACGACGACCTCCTGACCTACCCAACTTGTGTACATTTCATAAAAATAGAAAAATCAGACGATTAAGACAGAAAAATCTAGAGAGTAGCAAATCTTGTTTTAGAACAGAATTATGGCAATGGGAACAAAGTAACGTTCAAGGCGACCGATTACGTATACGTGCTAAAAGAACCACGTACAGGGAAACTTGATGCCCATTACGTAGTGCCTTTAATAGCTTGTAAATAAATAAGCAAAAGAATGCGATTCTCATATCTTACTCTGGTGAGAATTTGCAAAGCATGCAGACAAGTTAAAACTCGCATACACTCTGGAATCCTCTCGAATCACGCGCGTTAATACTACGAGGGCGAGGTTTTAGTCCGTTAAGTAGTAATGGCCTCGAAACATGTTTCACGTCATGCTATGATTGACGACTCGAATCGATTAAAAATACGCCGTTTCTCACGAAACTTCTTCGTTATACAGTGAGCACAAAATTAGTTAGAAATATGGGTTTACGGGACTACACTGAAATCGAATTAATCGAGTGGGATTTCGGTCAGGGACCAGGAAAACGGGACTTCAAGTAAAGAGGAGGACTAGAAGTGGGAGGACTTATAGTCTCGACTAGAGCTCGAGGGCTAGACCTCGATAGTCTTTATGCTTGAGAAGAGCCGAGTTTATTCCTTGTATTCTGTCTTAATACTGTACTCGATCTTTAATGCGAGCGAGAACTCAGGTACAATATTCAAAGGATCTGTTACTATTGTTATGACGTCGAACCGTGTTAAGGACCTTTCCCACTGCCACCGGCACGGAAAGGCAGGGCCGAAACATGAAGTTGCGAGGTATAGGGAAGAGCGTGTACAAGCTGGGTGCTTCAAAGGGGCCTGCAGAGCGAATAGGTCAACTGTTTGCCCACTGGCCTGCAGAGCGAATAGATCAACTGCGCACACTCGAAATGCCGGCCGGCACGGTCGAGCGAGACGCAGACAGTTGACCTATTCGCTCTGCAGGCCAGTGGGCCCCTTTGAAGCACCCAGCTTTTAAATGACGCTATACCGCATTCTTTAACGTGTATAGGTTGGTCGCTCTGTTTTTGTTGTAAATCAGCAAGCTTCGTGGTAAAAACAAAAATAGATGAAATGAATTGGGACATTCTAGTGAATTCTAGTGAATTTTGAAAATTATCTCTGTATTAACATCATATTTTTGAATGCAACTTGTCACAAATTGAAAAAGAGCATGTCAAACTTTATTTAAACCTCGCAAGATTGACAAGTTGCAAGAGATATAATTGTAATAAAAAAAACAAAGTTCAATGTTTTGAATTTATGTGTATATAATGTACGCGGTACCCGACGGGCATGCCACCTGGTGGCTCAAACTTGCCTGCGGGACCCTACCGCGTGTCTCGATAAAGACATCTTTGTTCACTGATCTTTCCGTTTTTATCCAATTTTCATTGTTACGCCAATCAGTTATGATATTCTACCAAGTATGCAAAGCGCGCTGAAGTCCGGCGGCAAGGTTTCTTATGCTCGTAAGAAAAGGTTTGCATCGCTCCTGCGGTGTAAGAATTCATTTTTGTAAATATTTATAATCCCTACTTCTCAAAAAAATTTATTTCATCCTTAGTACTTTTAAGCAAACTTCTCGTCTAATAAAAAGAAATTGTTTGTACCTTTCACCGGGCGTAAGAACTTTTTTAAAATCATTCTTAATATATACACTTGAGAATCAAAATGTTTTCAATCACAGTATAGTTAAACAGAGGTGGGAGTAAATCTTACATGTTTACAATGTTGTAACTACTAAATGTTCCACTTGCGGCAGTCAATATTCTACAAAAGTTTCTTACTCGGACTAAATATTACACACACTTAATTTCAAGCTTAGTCAAGTTAGGCACCAAAATGGTCACGGGCTCTCGGGCTAAAACGTTCGGGCATCAACGTCGTTTCCGAGCCCTGCTCAAGCAAGGCCTTGACGACAACAGAACGTGCTTGAATTGAATAAGCACGCACTCGAGCCATAGCGAGCAAAACAGAGTGCGCAAGGACGCGGTCGAGCGGCAGCGCTGATACGTTTGAAGAAACGGTTGTCTCTAGTTCCTTCGTCGGTTGAAAAATATAAGTCCAAGGTTTAGTATCGATTTCCCGGTTAAATTTCCTTATTGTCTCGATGATATTCCTCCCATTGAATCGGGAGTGGGTGCTTCTTCCTTCGACAAGAAATCGGTTGTCCAAAGCTTGCCTGTCCTCTATTTTTAACTCACAGCCGCTTTCCAATTTCACATGTCTTATTGCTACCTTTATCCATCTCACGGTCGTCTCCGAGTCGCACGACAGGAGGATTCCTCCGTTTTTCCGGAAGAACGATAAGAAGCCAGGCCGTATGTGGCCGAGTGCTTTCCGACGTCTAGCTTCGATGTAGCTTATCACACAGAGATTTAGTGCGTCGCCAAATTCTTCCGCTTCGGCGAACGACATTGTTCTGTCCGGAAAGTCTTGTGGAACTACTGCAACTTGATGAGATTGCTTGGTTTCGACGGTTCTCGAGAACGGTTTATTCATGTTTTTACGCTCGCGTGTACTATCGTCGATCACTACCGGTTTTTTAAGGAAGGCTCGGTCAGGGGCCACTGATTCACTTTCGTATTTGGTCGATGGCCCGTGATGCAGCCGCTGGGAACTGCCAGGGGGTCAGTGATTCGATGCCGGGCGGCTGTACGCTACCAATTGCTACTGTGTTCTCTGGTTTATCCGTGGACGCGGATCGCCAGTTTTAGACGCCATCACGCACCGACGCCAAAAGGCTGGAGAGATCATCCACGACTACGTTATCTCTTTCCAAACCATGTTCCGCCGGCTAGGCGGCGCAACCCCAGAGCAGATCCTCGATCGGGTGCTCCTTAACATGCGCGCCGACCTCCAGCTCTGGATCGAACCTAGTAACATCCGAACCCTCGACGATCTCATCCGCACCGGCGAGCGCGTTGAAATGTGGCAGTAACGATGGTCCACCGACCAACGAGGAGCCACCACCGGGGATCGGCCGGCGAAACCTACTGCAGCCGCCATAGCAGACGCATCGTTCAGCAGGGAGAATTCGTGCTGGCGGTGTAAGCAGTCCGGGCACACTCGCTGTGGCTGTACCGCGCCGGCCAGGACCTTCTGTTCTTACTGCGGCATCGACGGATTAACCTACTGAACCTGTCCGTGCGATCAGCCGGGAAACGAACAACGGGCCGGAGCGTCGAGTAGCGCCAACCGCCCCAACGACTCCCAGGCGGCCGCGTAAGAATCACGGTCTATGTGAAAAATATCGCCATCGCCGCCCTACTGGATACAGGCGCCGCCTCATCCTATGTGGATGCCTTAACAGCACAGCAATGCCGGAAACACGGCTGGCGGCAACGGAACGAATATCTCTCAGCCGTGTTAGCGGACGGCAAAGCGAGTGACATAGACCACAGTGTGGAGGGCCAGCTACGGATACAAGGGAAGAAGACGCGACATCGCTTCCTTGTATTGCCCACACTACCGCATACCATGGTCATCGGGGCCGACCTCTTGGACAAGGTGGGTTTCCACGCTACCGTCAACGGGCAAACCGTATGGCCTCCGACCACAAGAACCGACGCGACTCTTGCGCATTGAGCCGGCTGAAAGCGAAACCACCTCGAGGTGAGCGAAGGCTTACGGCAAAAGTCCCAAGACCGAAGAATCCGCTCTCAACGCTTTCGTACAGCGGGAACTCGGTAAGTTCGACGGAGTGAAAGGAGTGACACTACTTCTAACACACGAGATATGGACTACGGCCACATCAATAAGACAGTGATATCGGAAGCGAAATCCCACCATGGAGGCCATAATCGACGAAGAGGTGACCAAAATGCTCGTTGACGTCGTGATCGAACCGTCCCACAGCCCATGGAGCTCACCAGTCGTCATCGTAAAGAAGAAGAACGGTAAACCGCGGTTTTGTATAGCCTACCGCGAGGTAAATAAAGTCTGTGAACGAGACTCCTACCTGTTATCACAGATTAACGCCACGCAAGGTAAGTTGCGAGGAATCCGTTATCTATCCACCATCGATCTGAAAAGCGGTTATTGGCAGGTGGCGCTTACACCCGAAAGCCGTCCAATCATCGCCTCCAAGGTACCCGGGAAGGGACTCATGCAATTCCGAGTACTACCGTTCGGCCTCCACTCAGCGCCGGCCACGTTCCAGCGGCTCCTAGATAGGATTATCGGGACGGACCTCGAACCACGGGTATTCGCATACCTAGACGACATCATTATTGTCAGTCAAACATTTGCGAAACTCCTGGAGCTACTAGAAGAGGTCTTCCGTCGGCTGTGGCAGGCCAATCTACGCATGAACCTAGAGAAGTACCGCGTCTGCACAAATAGGCTCACGTATCTTGGGCACGTCGTCAACGACCACGGAATACGGACAGATCCCAAGAAAGTTCGAGCCATAACAGAAATGCCGGCTCCCACGACTCCCAAAGGGTTACGGATGTTCTTAGGAATGATCGCGTGGTACCGACGATTCATACCGAACGCGTCTACCTTAACGACTACTGACTACGCTAACCATACTGCTGAAGAAAAAACAGCCATGAAAACGAAAAGACGCGCAGGAGAGAAGCTTCCAAGAACTGAAGCGCCTCCTCGTCTCCAGCCCGGTCCTCGCGTGCTCTGACTTCATGAAGCAGTTCACGCTCCAAACGGACGCTAGCACAACCGGGCTCGGAGCCGTCTTAAAGCAGAAGCTCGACGGCAGTGATGAGATATGGGCCGGGTTTTCTCGCACATGTGCGGCTTCTTCAACATCAGTAATGTACAATTTTCGATAGAATAGGGCGCCGCGATCGCCCTGCATAATTTTGCGAAAACGATTACAAATTGAATATCAATTTTACCGACAACAGTCTCC
>NW_017138114.1:0-1982 GCF_001652005.2 Ceratina calcarata | reverse complement strand
TTTTTTGCACACGAAAATTAACCCAGTCATGCCCATTAGTATTTGGTTCAATTTTATTTATAATGGCACGAGTGATCAACAGCTTCGTTTTCAGAGAACGTGGCCACCAGCTATTTTGGTTATCCTCTTTAAGCCAAACGGATGGGATGATACTCAACCCATCATCAAATTCAACGATAACATAATTACTTTTCCGTGTCATTATTACTTAGAAATAACGCTATCAAACCGAATGGCACTGCATAACTGTTGCATTTATAAATTCTTCGTCACAGTTCCGTTCTAACGGTCGTAACTTACTATGGTATAATAGTGAGTGAATCACACTTCCGCTCTACGTATGGGCTAGGTAAGTACCGCCAGAAACGCCGCCTGGCGGATACTTTTTTAAGTTGTGGGATCGTGTAGCAAAACTGCAGAACGCACGAAATGGATTCCGCAACACGCGCTACATTTTTAAGAAACAAAAATTAATTTGTAACTCGTTCAACTCGTCGTTGTTGCGTAGTTGGGTGTTCAAATACCGAAAAAAACAATCCTGAGCTTCAGTTTTATAGATTTCCTGGTAAGCCTTATGAAAGAGAACGGAAAATTAATTGGATTCGTGCTGTGCGTCGAGCAAGTGTAACAAATAAATATAAGCTTTGGGAGCCAAGCAAGTGCAGTAGGATCTGTAGTGCGCATTTTGAAGGAGGAGAGAAATCAAATGATCCCAGGAAAGTTTCTTATAATCCAACAATATTTCCAGAAGTGTATGGGAAAAAGTCAATTGATCAAACAAGAGGGGCAAGATTGGAAGCTAGAAATCAGAGAAAAGTTAAACGACGTATTGCAGCTGACGATAAAGTGAATGACGAAACATCGACTTATGACGATAGAATAGACCAAATTAATGATGAAACATTAGATACCGTGGGTGAACTATATAAGGAAGTGAGTGTTCAAACTGATCCAGTTTTTGATTCTGCCAATACAGAAAATGTTACAGTTCTATTTTGTTCATTGTATAACAATGAAGTCTCAACTCAAACCACGATTACAAGAGTCATCAAGCATTCTACTAATACAAAGAAGATTGTAAGTGAAGAAAATTTGAGAAAATCTTTAAACGAGATAGAACAAAATTTAAAAAAAAACAGCTGAGAAAAGGTGTGGCCCGGATTTAGAAATGCAAGTCAATTTTTGTGGTTTTGAATTATGTATGTCTGATGAAGCCATGACATCCCTCGGTGGAGTATCACTTTTAATTTTTAACATTTTACTACAGTTCATCACACCAGATCAAGAAGGTCAACCACATTTTTAGAAAAAACTGTCGAGACATAATAGATTACTTCTTTTCTTAATGAAATTGAAACTTGGAATCAGTTTTTCATCGTTGGGTCATATATTTCACATAAAAAGACAAACAGTGTCAAAAATCTTTTTTAGTGTATTAGATACGTTACTTGCAAATACTAAAGATTGGTTATTTTGGCCCTCAAAACAAGCTATAAAAGAGACCATGCCGATTACTTTTAAAAACTATCCGAACTGTCGAGCAATTATAGATTGCACAGAATTAGCTTGTGACACACCTCCAAAAGTGGAGCAACGAATACTAATGTATTCGAACTATAAAGGTGGCTTTACTATAAAATTTTTAATTGCAATAGGGCCATCGGGGATGATTACTTTTGTTTCAAAAGGATATGGTGAACGAGCTACAGACAGTTTCATTACCAACGATTCGGGATTTTTGAATCTCTTGGAACCGGGAGACGAAGTGATGGCAGATAAAGGTTTTCCACAAATAAAAAGTGAACTCCTACAAAGACAATGCACTCTTGTAATGCCACCATTCGCACTAGAACCTCAATTTACTCGAGAAGAGGTGCTTGAAGGATATTCAATAGCATCAGTACGTATACATGTTGAGAGGGCTATACAAAGAGTAAAAACGTATAGAATTTTGAACCATATTAATGTGGAACTTTTTGATA
>NW_017138113.1:0-374 GCF_001652005.2 Ceratina calcarata | reverse complement strand
AGCCGTGAGTTCGGCATTGCCGTGCCGTTGAAGCGTCCACATAGGATGACGCGGCACCGGTGTCCAGTAGGGCGGCGATGGCGATATTTCTCACGTAGACCATGATTCTTACGCGGCCGCCTGGGAGTCGTTGGGCCGGGTGGCGCTGCTCGACGCTCCGGCCAGCTGTTCGTTTCCCGGTCGATCACACGGACAGGTTCGGTCGGTTACACCGTCGATGCCGCAGTAGGAAAAGAAGGTTTTGGCCGGGGCGGTACAACCACGGCGAGTGTGTCCGGGTTGCTTACACCGCCAGCATGAGTTCTCCCTGCTGAATGGTGCGTCTGCTATGGCGGCCACGGTACGTCTATTCGACCTATCTCCGGTGGCGGATC
>NW_017138112.1:0-374 GCF_001652005.2 Ceratina calcarata | reverse complement strand
GAAATGCGAATCAGAAGTAGATTATAAAATCAATATGAAATGCGAGTTATTGTTAAGTAAAAAAAATATTCAATTCAGGAGAATTGAAATGTTCCGATTAAAACTATAAATAAATTGAAACTCACAAGCTGCTATCGGGACTCCATTTCGCAGCCACT
Organism: Ceratina calcarata; assembly: GCF_001652005.2. Taxonomy (NCBI): domain Eukaryota; kingdom Metazoa; phylum Arthropoda; class Insecta; order Hymenoptera; family Apidae; genus Ceratina; species Ceratina calcarata. The sequence continues at coordinate 216 of NW_017138112.1, read as the reverse complement.
CAACTTTCAGCTTGGAATCGCCGACGGGGATCACACGAGCTTCGAAGTGAGCCGCTTGATTTTCGGCGACTCTCAGATCCTTGATAGGCATAGTGAAGACTGGAGCTTGAGTAACTATTTCCTCCGTCGTGGTCTTACGCTGGTATCGAGAAGTGTCTTCCAGATAATGAATTCGCTGAAGAGTCTCTTCATTCTGAGTTTCCGTGTAAATCGACT
>NW_017138111.1:0-374 GCF_001652005.2 Ceratina calcarata | reverse complement strand
GTACGTGTAGTACATATCATATCATCGTAATGTTATCCTATTCGTTCGTTCGTTTGTTTATGTATATGTTCACCTATTCGTTCGCCTTCAATTTTTTCCGTTCCATTCCAAGTAAAAACTTGTATATTTCTAATTACAGATGTCATCCACTGAAGATGAATGGTTGGCGACCTCCACGAAATTTGAAGAAATGTGAGATTTTCCACTTGCAATTGAAGCCATCGATAGAAAGCACGTAATTGTGCAAAATCGATGGAGGTTCCGATTACTTCAATTACAAAGGATATTGCAGCATCGTCCTATTCGCGATGGTGGACGTTGAATATAATTTTATATTTGTGGACATCGGGTGTCAAGGACGCATTTCCGACGGA
>NW_017138110.1:0-374 GCF_001652005.2 Ceratina calcarata | reverse complement strand
CTATAATTTAGTTATTACCCTATCAATAAATCCTATACTGTCAGATTTTATCCAATGCATATTTATAAAATTCTTTAACTAGAACGGCTAGAGTTAATCTAGCAGCTGTCTTATAGAAAATTGATGCGCAGTTCAGCAGATATTAAGTCAAATGAAACGTAGCCTGGGCCATAAAAATTGAATACACACTAGTTAATTTTCAGTCTTCTATTCTAACTCTTCAGTAATGGGAAGAATTTGAAAAATCAGTTTTCTCAAATTTTTCCATATTTTTCCATATTTGATATCATCCGAAGAATCTTAGAAAGGTCTGACACGTTTGTATAATTCAGGATTCTTGAGAATTACTTCAGACTTTTGACATGATATTAAAT
>NW_017138108.1:0-374 GCF_001652005.2 Ceratina calcarata | reverse complement strand
GCGTAAACCCGTTTCCCGCTCCTATCCGGACCCGGTTAGGTATTCACCTAACAAGATGCGACAATGGATTGGAATTTTGTAGTGGAGCATTCAAGGATTTTCTAGCTGGCCAAGGAGTCCAGTTATGCACGTCTGCCCCGTACTGTCCAGAACAAAACGGCAGGATAGAACGAGACAATCGTACAGTTATCGAAGCTGCAAGAAGCATGCTGCACGATAAAAATCTTCCGAAGCACCTATGGGCAGAGGCCGTCAACACCGCTATCTATGCCCTGAATAGGACTCTCTCTACAAACAATCCAGTCCGTACGCCATATGAAATGTGGCATGGTATGAAACCCAGCATAAGTCATATGTTGCCTTTTGGCACCCCA
>NW_017138107.1:0-374 GCF_001652005.2 Ceratina calcarata | reverse complement strand
GATTCGACACCTATTACAAAGTTCGCAGTCGACTAGATGATCCGCATGATCCGCACGGAAAAACGGGGAACGCTCGGTGTAAACGGAAGCCGGATTTCGTCGTCGATTTCCGTGCCTAGGTTTTCTTGCCTGCGGAAAAAGTAGGTTGAGCGCTACTCGACCCTGGAGGACCGCCTAGTTTTTCGTCACCAGTCGATTTGTCGCAACACGAGTCGCGGATAAAGAGATGAAAAATCGCCGTCCCTTCTTCTTAATCCACTTAAAATTTTTGGTACAGCGTCACAGTCACCCCGAGTTGAGGGACAAAGGACGCCTGCGATTCTCCCTGTTGAAATCAGATATTCGATAAAAGAAAACTCTTCGCAACGGTATTA
>NW_017138106.1:0-374 GCF_001652005.2 Ceratina calcarata | reverse complement strand
AACTGTTTTTTCGTTTTTCGTCAATAACTCGTAAACTATTGACCCTAGCGAAAAAGTTTTATATAGAAATTGTAGATCTCGGCGTCCTCTACAAGAAAGGTCCTGTGCAATTTTCCCGTACAACCAACGGTTTAGAAGTTATTGAGGAAAAACGAAAATTTTTGCCAAAAGTTGGTTATTTCGACGGTGGGATGGTCGGATTTTGTCAATGCCAATAAAATGCCAAATAATCATACTTAACTCGTTAAATACTGGAGTTAGAAGAAATATGCTTAGAATCTTTCTTTGTAGAGGATGTCAGTGCCTATAACTTCTGTATAAAAACTTTTCGCGAGCGTCAATAATTAATTGGATATTTCCTTCTATACTTTTTA
>NW_017138105.1:0-374 GCF_001652005.2 Ceratina calcarata | reverse complement strand
GTCGACGCTTATGGGATACCATGAAAGGCGTTGGTTGCTTAAGACAGCAGGACGGCGGCCATGAAAGTTGGAATCCGCTAAGGAGTGTGTAACAATTCACCTGCCGAAGCAACTAGCCCTGAAAATGGATGGCTCTGAAGCGTCGCGCCTGTACTCCGCCGTCAGCGGCAAGTGGGGAGGGACGCGCGCGATACTCAATTCATCGCGCCTTCTCACCGTCCTCCATGAAGCCCTGACGAGTAGCAGAGTCGCGGCGGTGTGCGCAGAAGGGTCTGGGCGCGAGCCTGCCTGGAGCCGCGGTCGGTGCAGATCTTGGTGTTAGTAGCAAATACTCCAGCGAGGCCCTGGAGGACTGATGTGGAGAAGGGTTTCGT
>NW_017138104.1:0-374 GCF_001652005.2 Ceratina calcarata | reverse complement strand
GTCCAGTTATTATAATTTGCTCCCGCAACGGGTTAACCGTCCTAAGGATAAAATATCTTTGGCCCGGTGCACACGTGTCTCACTTCAGGGCTCATATTTCATACATACGTCACCGTCTGACATGAGACGCGTGACAATCTCCTTTAATGCCTCGCCCCCTACGCCGCGCATTATCCGGCGCTGTGATCGATGAAAAATATAAAAATGTCTACACTCAGTGGGTGGCAATATAGTTTTGCGTTGGTCGCATACGTCTTCGAGACGTACCAGCGAACATGGCACATACAACCTTATTTGAGTATCAATATTAAGTAAAAAGAGTGTAAAATCACACTTGCCCATCCTTGTCTTTTATCTTGTTATTAAGGATTTTA
>NW_017138103.1:6783-7388 GCF_001652005.2 Ceratina calcarata | reverse complement strand
AAATGTTAATCGTGTTGTAAAATATGAATTAAAAATAAAGACGATATACACTTAATGAGTGGCTTATCCATTGTTTTCTCACCTTCGTCATCACATCCGTCTCCTTCCTTTCCTTTATCTAGTCTGTTATCGGTTAGTCGTTTACCTAATTTACGGTGATTGAATTATTTAATTATAATTGTTTCTTGCATAGACACACAGGTGTTGAATACGTAATGCAGATTCTTAAAAGCTGTACACATGAAATGGTTAATTCATATTTATAATTACAATAAATACACCGTTCGTTATTATTTTTATTTTTATTTTTATTTCCATTTTCCTTTTTCTTTATGCTTCGTAAAGTCTACTGTTAACAAATCAAGAGCCTCCTCCAAAGTCAATCAAACATAACGAATAGCGCGTGCTAGGAAAAGACAGTGTTGCTCGTAAAACTTTAAAATTGCATGACTTGATCGAGCTGGTTTTCACAGGAATGGATATTTGGATTCATCTAAAATTACCATAATATCTCAAATGAAAACTTGACGATTTACATTGATGTCATGAGTTTCTGGAGCTTGTTTCTACAGGAATGGATATTATTATTTTCTAAGATAAAATTA
>NW_017138103.1:3639-5869 GCF_001652005.2 Ceratina calcarata | reverse complement strand
ACAATAGTTAGTTATTTGTACGTTACATTTATTCAGTGAACGTAACTGACGACTACTTTAATGTTTGATTTACTCTGCTTCGTTTTCTCTGATATTTAGTCAATTTCTTATTTGCTTTTGCACGTGACTTTGGTTTCATCCTACGTTCTCGTTACGAGCAGTTGTCGCTCCCTTGCCCACCTTTGATTGGTTGGGGATTTTGTTAACAACTCGATAAACACGCCTCGGGCCTCATTTTTACAAACAAAAATATTGTTTGAAATCACCTTAGCTCCTCCCCATTTGAAAGCCTGGCACTAGTTCTGGGACACCCTGTATATGCTATATACAGTCTCCTAACATGACGACTTCAAATAACTCGTAAGTTATTTGTTGTACGAAAAAATGTTTCAAACAAAAGTTTCATTGTATCTAGGGGGGCATACAGTGCTCTGATTTGTTTTTTATTACCTTACTTTTTTATTGAGGTATTATGGTCATTTTCAGTTTCTTAAATGAAATGTTTAATACTTTTTTCGAATTCGGATAAATTATGTGTGAAACGGTATTACACAAAGTGGGACTTCAAATGAATATTTGCTGGGATACCTTAAAGTTAAAAATCTTCTGTTAGGAAATACGCTTAGTCAACGTGACCTTGTTTACGACGGCAGGTCATGTCTGGAAACAAATTTCCTGTTGGATGTTATAAATTATCAACAGGAAATGCTTATTTAGTATTTCAGTAAGCGTTAAAGTCGTATTGAGAAAAGTGCTACATTTTTATTACGATGTTCAGTAACAGTGAATAATACGATATGATAATTGTTTACCGTGCATGTGAAGAAAATGCTATAAGAGCTAAGATCTTGTACCAAGTTAAGTATGATGATCGAAATCAGTAATCGCATTCTACCTTCCTAAGACTTATTCAAAGACTCAAAGAACATTGCAATTTTAATGTACAGAAACGTAAGAGGTATCGCAAAATTGTAAATAACGAAGTATGTCGTATTTCAACCTTAGCAGCTATTGCCCATAATCCGCATATCAGTACACGGGAGACTTCGCGTGGTATGGACATTTGTCAAAGCAGTGTTGTGCGTATTCTTCATTTGGAGGGCTTCCATCCGTATTAACTGTCAGTACATCAAAAGCTACATGATAGAGACTTTTATAAACGCGTACAGTTCTGTGAATGGTTTTTGCACCAGATGCAAGATTCAAATGGTACATTTGTACAGACTGTTTTATGGGCTGACGAAGCCACATTCACAAGTTGCGGAAATGTTAATACAAAAAATATACATTATTGGGCAACAGAGAACTCACATTGGCTTCGTGAAGTTGACCATCAACGCACATGGAATTTGAATGTTTGGTGCGGTATAATTGGTCACCAGATCATTGGAACGTACTTCGTTGAAAGGTCAATAACAGGTCAAACATGATTTTTGTCTGGAACACTGCCAGGCCTATTAGAAAATGTATCATGTTTAATACGTTAAATAATGTGGTATCAACATGATTGGTTGGCCATCATCAACATTGGTTAGTCAGCTCGCTCACCAGATTTAACGCCGAAGGACTATTTCACGACTATTTCCTTAGGGGAACATTAAAAGATGAAGTTTATCGCGAACCACCGGAAACAGTGTAAGATATGCGATATTATTAGTACATGTGCTGCAATAACCACAGGAACACTGGAAAAAGTTCTTCACTCACTGATAATTCGATTATGTAAGTGCACTGACTTATATGTACTATACAGGGTGGTCCACGCAACGTGTGCACTACCAAAATATGTGTTGTACGAAAGAATGTTATTGACAAAAGTTACATGGTTTAAAAGAGTACATTATGCAGTGCGTTAATTTTTTTTATAGGTAGAGGTGTTTCGGATATTTGAAGTTCAACTTTGTTTTTTTAAACAGAATACTGTATTTTTTATATCAAAATATGGTGGAGTATCGAATTGCACTATAAATAAAAAAATATTGACCGTTATTAGCTCTAAACCTAATAGCTAATGAGTAATTTCACTTTGTCTATCACGTAAACATCGCAGTCCTACGGAAATCTGTGATATAAGGTTGAATCTCCAACTTGATATTACGTGAAGAAAATTTCCAAGTAATAAAGTGAAATTACTCGTTAGGTATTAGGTTTAGCGCTATTAACGGTCAATACTTTTTTACTTACAATTCGATACTCCACCATATTTTGGTATAAAAAATATAGTATTCTG
>NW_017138103.1:2314-2708 GCF_001652005.2 Ceratina calcarata | reverse complement strand
ATTAAAAGAAGTTGACAATTACGGTACAAAGAAGAGTTGTGGGAGACCTGCTTGCGGTTACTGTATGCGAAAAACGTGCCATTTTACGTGCTGCGTCAAATTCGCATCTCACGTCACGCGAAATAGCTGAGAAAGCTGGTGTAAAAACAAATCTAAGGAATGTCCGTCGTATACTAAAAATAGCCACAAATATAATACATATGAAACTAAAACGAAAACCTGCATTAAGAAAGAGGCATAAGGAGCATCGGTTGAACTTTGCAAAAGATCATGTACAATGGAATAAGAGATGGAGAAAAATCATATTTACAGATTGTTAAGGTAATACACCGTATATTACCATAGGAGAAAACTCCACGCATGGATATGTATAGAATAGTTTAAGTTAAGGAGC
>NW_017138103.1:0-454 GCF_001652005.2 Ceratina calcarata | reverse complement strand
GAGTCATCACTTCGTCGCACAACTTCGTCGAGAGACTACGTCGCGAACTTTCGACATCCGAACCACGAATCATTCGATAGAAACGGTTGGGTACAAACGTACAGAAACCCAAAGTGAAATAGATGTTTTCAAATTAGTTTATGAAAGCATCGGGGCGCGAGTATTAACGAACCTCACAGGTACGAGGAGATTTACAACCTCCTCAGAGGAATCGATCCGCGTTCGGTATTCGCGTACCGGCAACGTACAAACGAAGTTGGCACCGTACAATCGGGTACTGTTTATATACCACTCGTCAAATTTAGAGGATTTTGACTGTATTCATTAGAACTTAATGATAGCACATGTGTACTATCCTTTTGTCCAGGTCTGTAATTCTTTCGTGCAACGCATATTTTGGAAGTTATAACGGTGAACACGTTGCATGGACCATACTGTATACTTCTTGTAATAA
>NW_017138102.1:0-374 GCF_001652005.2 Ceratina calcarata | reverse complement strand
TCTAAAAAGGGATCTTTTGAAGAGAAGAAATAAATTTTATAGCAATAGTAAGTTTGAATATTGTGAAAACCGCGAGTATAATTAAATGGAGATTATTTATGCTGTAGTATATTATTAATTTCTGTTTGAATTTAGTATAAAAATGTAAAGTTTTTTCGTTAATAAAGTTTATATGTACCGTAACGTGTATGTATCCCCCGTATCATCTTTATTCAGACAAAGTAAGAACTAATACTGTTTCTGATCAAACATTTTTCTATTCAGTATTCTCTTTTTGCACTTCTCTTATCGAATAAAGTTATAGTGAAATTGAGAAAGAACTACTTTATTAGTAACCATTTCCCCCAAAACCAGTAGGTATAATGTCAGTTCAT
>NW_017138101.1:0-374 GCF_001652005.2 Ceratina calcarata | reverse complement strand
ATAAATAAATATATACTGCAAAATAAATATTACTCAACATTAGATATTATGAGAGTATTGAACGAATTCTTGCTCTTCCTATATTAACTGTTACGCAGAATGAAAAAGAGATCAGTCAAATAGTCGCAGTCGAATGACAAAGATATTCGAATGACTTCTAAATAGGAGAAAGAAGAATATATTTACGATGATCCAGCAGGAACCCAGTCGCATAATCGATCGGTCCGTCGAAGCGTAGGATGAAATGAGGGTATTAAATTTATTCCATCGTCAATATTACTCCAACTTCTGTGCTGGTGCGCGCAAACCATTAAAGCCTGAGCAGTATGCTTAAACTCTTTTCGATTGGAATATTAAGGGCTATTGTCGGATAA
>NW_017138100.1:0-375 GCF_001652005.2 Ceratina calcarata | reverse complement strand
CTATGAACCCGAGTTGGACGCAACTCCGAAATGCTCAGTTACTGGAACAAATCGTTCACTGCGAACTTCTGCGTGGCCGCTATTTTCGTTGATCGAGGTTCCTCCTAGCTGGGAACTTGTACGTCTTGCCGAACCGGCCNATCCGCTCTCTCACTCGCTCTTATTCCTTTTCCCACTCTGCATATCCAAATTTGAATTCTCCGATCCGTTGTCGGTCGGGCATTGACTTCGATCGCGTGAAGGCAACGATCCCCCGTGCAGTTTTTTGCCGCGCAATCCGACGCGTGTCGCGATAAACACTTGCTCTGGAGGTCGTCGAACACCCATAGGTTATTGTTCTCGCGGTTAGCACGATTTCTACCTTCGGAGAAAAAA
>NW_017138099.1:0-374 GCF_001652005.2 Ceratina calcarata | reverse complement strand
GAGGTTCCGTAGCTACAACAAGAAAATATACTTGAATTATATAAATAATGACTTTGCTTTTGTATTTGAGGACAATTTACACGATATACACATGCTACGTTAATGGGAAGCTGCTCATTTCTAAGAAGTCACAGTGATGTTTATTTTAATTGTCAAGAACTTACAATTTATCTTATTAACAAATGTACAATTAATGACAATGAAACTGAGCAAGCTCGGGCTTGTGTTAATTTCCCTTGGGGGATAAAATTCAAAACGAGTAACAAGTCCTGTATCTTGCTTTTCTCAATGTTCGATCTGGCATCAATACTGTTGGATATTGACGCATCAAAATAAAAGCAATTTTAATGTAGGTGGTGGTAATGTGCGTAGGC
>NW_017138098.1:0-374 GCF_001652005.2 Ceratina calcarata | reverse complement strand
TTTCGCATTAAATTATTTATTGACACCATTTGTTTACAAAACTAATGGTCCGTTTCTTAATATGTAGATAAATATGGGTACACATTATATTTTGCCTATTCATTCGATCCATCCAACCACTCTAAATAATCAAGTGACCGGTTTTGAAATTAAAAATGAAAAACAATTATACAGTTGAACCTACGTCTTATTTTTGAATTTAGGATTTACTCTTACATTCATTACACTTATAGATATTACAATTTACTCCCTCTGAAGCAGCAATTACCGTTTCTGTAAATTTTCTAGCTTCATTACTTGATTACTTGGATTATTCTGGGACCTGTAATGAAATAGTATAAGGTTTTTTATTTGTATTTTTACGTTACTAGAGT
>NW_017138097.1:0-374 GCF_001652005.2 Ceratina calcarata | reverse complement strand
TTTACTGCTTTGGGCAATATAGGTATATATTAAGTTTCAGTCTTTCTAGTGTCAAGAAAGTGTAGAATTTAATTATTCGATCGCACGTCGGTCGAGCAATGCAAAGATAATTTATGAGACGTTGAACGTCGCGGTTTCGATTTCTGTGTCGTCGAACTCGCCTAACGACTGTAACAAATCAAACAGCACGGAGATCGAAATAAGTCATGACTCCGATGCCCGATGCACGGTCGCCGTAAATATCCGTCGATCGGAGTCGTAATTTCGAACCGCGGAAAAAATAGGAACGCGATATTAAATCCCATCCGCGCCCGGAGAGGAGCCATCGGTTCTCATAATGCGACCGTAACTGTAATCGACAGAATCGCCCGGCG
>NW_017138096.1:0-374 GCF_001652005.2 Ceratina calcarata | reverse complement strand
GAACGTGCTCGTCGTGTACGGCTCGTAGCTTAGCGAAAATCCAATTGGGAATTGCGTTTAGCTCATGTGTAGATTCTATCTGGGCGAAATTCATTGTCCACCGACACGTGATCCCGATTTGATCGGTGGCATTCTTTTATTCGGAGCACGTTCAGCGAAAGTCGTCACAGTTGGAAATAAAGCGTGGCGCGGCGGACATTAAATCTGCCTACACGTGTTTCCCAAACGTTGAGTGGTACTTGCGAACGTGTGGGCCAAATCTTCGACGCGTAACATCTGGTGTATCGACAGACCTCTCTCGGACTTCGGATGACTATAATTAGTAATAGTTATTTTAATCCCTACCCATCTTAATTATATGTCTGTACACGTTT
>NW_017138095.1:0-374 GCF_001652005.2 Ceratina calcarata | reverse complement strand
AAATAAATGTTAAATATTGTTTGTTTGTTGCCACCCCGTTCTCCTGTGTCCTCTTTGTTCCCTACTTGCACGCACACGCACACGCACGCGCACACACACGCGCACGCGCACACACACACACAGAGTTGTATTCATCTACCTGCGGGCATCTTATCGTCTACTGTTGGCCGCATACGGCGATCTTCTTCCGCACTATCCTTTTCAATCTCTCATCTCTCATCTCTCATCCCTCATCTCTCTCTCCTCTTCACAAATGTCGCGTTACGCGTTGCACACGTTCGCGATCCCTTTTCCTCCACATTAATTCGCACGGACATTAGCGATGATCTCTTTTACCGACGCATCGCACACGTGTACCGCGTTAGGGCCCACGT
>NW_017138094.1:0-374 GCF_001652005.2 Ceratina calcarata | reverse complement strand
GTTTTCGAGATAACAGCTTAGGGGTTTAACTTTGGAGGGTGGTTGCATCCCTTAAATTTAAATCACTACAACTGAAATTAAATCTAATATTTGTCGTTGTTCTTGCCACACTAAGATCGAAGTCTGACCTTCCAGAGGACAATATAATAATTTTTACATGTTTCGATGTGTCTAACTTTCCTATGCTTCCACCGATTTAGGTATATACATATGACTTACTTAAATCTATAGAAAACATGTTCCAAATTTTTATTGGATATCTAACTAAAAGAAATCATGGCGTTTAATTCTTCTTAAAAGCCTCTTAATATCCCAGAAAAAATTCAAGTCGTTTAGTCTAATTATTACATTAGACTCGGACTTTGGCACATTAA
>NW_017138092.1:2578-4710 GCF_001652005.2 Ceratina calcarata | reverse complement strand
AATTTATTATTCACATTTTATTACGCTTCGTATTATTAAAAACCTTGAAGAGTTTGAATTAATTGGACAATTAAATGGTTGCGAGCTATCTAGTTCTATTCTCATCGATTTAATTATCTAAGCTGATGGAATTGTTCGTACATTAGAGCAAATTGAAACTGTTTGAAATAATGTGACATATTTTTTTTTATCGCGTTTTTATAATTTCGAGGAAACTATCGATTTTGTCCACTGTTCTTTGACACCTTAAACCCATCGCACATGCGACCGTCTATTAGAATAATGTTTCTCGCGTTTAACACGCGGCTCGCAATGCAGATCGCGTGCGATCACAACTTTTACGTTTGCTTAAAAGGCATTTATCTTGACGTTTCCACGTAACGTCAATTTCCATTTGGTAGGACACGATGCGACGTTCAAAGGAGACGTTCGATTGCATAATTCATGCGTTCGTATCGATTCTTACCGCGAGATACGGACACAAAGGGTTCTTCCATCTTAAACGATCGACTTAATTCAACCGGAAAACGAACCGGATTGACCTGGAATCCACCGTTCTTATTACATCAGAGAATAATTCTTTGATAAATGACCTGACTTCTGATCTTCATTATGATAACGATTATAAAAATATATTCTGGCTTTGATGGACGATCTCTTCAATGATATATTAAATTATAAATCATTATGTGTCTAATACGAGGTTGCCTATCAAACCCTCTTAGCTTCTATCTTTTTATATCGATATTGTAAATATTATAAGATGATCGAATGATCTTGTGACTCGTTGGTTCGGTACACCGGGGTAATAAGAAATCTTTAGCATCGTGTGAAAATTATGCCGATCGCGTTCCGACGACAGCTTCGAATTCGGCCGGGCCAGGCGAAGCTTGTCGTTCCTGCAAATATCGATCGCGTTCCACGGCTTGTCAGGCTAAGCTGCGAGTCTGAGATTTCTACGCCGGGATGTGCGAATTCACCAACTGCCCGAAATACGTGTGTACATACACACGGGATCCTGACATTTATCCCAACCACCGAACGATCATCGTTCCCGCAGTCACGTTCGAACGGCCATAAATCTATTCTCGCGCCGTGGTGCGATCGCTTTAAATAATCGACAGTCGAACGGGTGAACCGCCTATTCCGAGCTGAGTCTATTCGCAATCGCGTCGGTGTCCTAGCCCCGATTTGGAATCTGGGGCGACCAGCCTCCTTTTGTTCTCCTTATTTGTTTTTTATCTCTTGCTCGGTTCGTTTTGATCCGTAGGGAAGAAATTTCGTTTGCTCGAGACAAGATTCGTTCGGCATGACGCTGATCTCATTAACGTTTCTCAACCGAAAAACGAGCTCCTTTGTCCCGGGTATAAAACTCTTATTTTCAATCGTAATAGAATTTTCGAAAAATTGCGTGAGCTCATTTTGGGACACCGAAGCGATATTGTAAATTGAACGCGAATTGAATTTTACTAACGTAGCGGGTGGAACGGCGTGTGGAGAGTGGGCGCGGATCACAGCTGGCGAGGAAATTGTCACTGTAATTTCGGCAGAGTTGATAATACCGCAAAATGGAAGTAACTAAGAAATACGGGGAAATAGGAGAGGTTAAATAATGTTATTAACGCTGGGAATCTGTTGGGAGATGAAAGTTGACACTATAAACCGGTCGAATTTCCCGTGCGCTTAGGCAAAAACGATTAACCCAATTCCGGCGCGTTTGCGTCGGTTCGATGCCACTTATTGCTTCGCTTGTTAATCGACAACGTTCGTCAATTAACGCGACGTTAACTCGCTGAAACGTCGCGCGGCTCTCTCAAGCGGGAGGGTTTGTGCGATTTACGATCGGGTTAGGTCGATCGTCGACGCACCCGGTTAGAATCACGATAATGAATGATAACAGGGTTCAATTCAAGTAGCCTTTCAGCCTTTTAACAGGCCCCGGCCTCCTCTTCTTTTTTTTTTACCGTTAAGCCGTTCAAACGCGGTCCTCCGGCGTAGCTCGATTTAATCACGAATGTGCGCGATATTGTAATTAACGATGGCATAGTAATTAACGAGATGACAGGATGCGTGCGCTTCCTCTTCCTGTGGAATCTTTTCTCGCTCGGCTATGCCCTTTGAACGTTCAATCT
>NW_017138092.1:0-1755 GCF_001652005.2 Ceratina calcarata | reverse complement strand
ATGTTGCACGGCGCTCGTAGCGCTTTCGTAGGGGTTGAATTCCGGTGGGTGAGCTTGCAAGCTTCCGCTTGCACCCTGTCTGCCCATGGTAACTGCAGCTTCACTAGTGCCGTTCGATTCGCGAGTTCCTGCGTTGCCGACCTGGTACAGGCGATGCCCTCGTAGTCGATGAGATGTCGTCGTGAGGTTCTCTTCGTACCTGCGCTGTTAACCCGCGAACACTTTCAAAGTTAGATGACTAGGAATTATAAAGACAGTGTCTGAACTTTGAACTTAATTTTAACTTCGCCCAATAAAGGTTTTATTAACTTAATTTAATAACCAGATTCTGACCGCGAGTGGACGTATCGAAATGAATTAATTAACGCAGCTTCGTGGCTGACGGACGGCGTATTAAAGAGACTTGCCTATGCGACGAGGCAATAAAGTATCGCGACGATAGCGATAAGCGCAAGACAATAAATGAGATCACTGCCAGTGAATTTGCAATAAGCTTCGTATCGCGTAATAACGATTTTCCACGGCGACCTTGGGTCGCTTTAGTGTCAGAAAGAAGATTGTCCGATCGAAAGTAAATGTGTAGAGTCGCTCGCGAATGTTTCTTCCTGCTGCATTTGCATTGTGGTAAGGAGAACCGTGTGAGGGACGTCGATCTGATCAGTAGTGAATGAATTGTCCGGCAAGCGAGACGCGAAACGGTGAATAAAATCGTGAAAACTTCTAAAGAACCGTGAACATACGTCGAATATGCCCCCGACGACACCGACAGACTCAGCCATGTGCTCGCTCTGTCCCCGTTCGAAGAAGGCTCAGCACCCGAAGAAGCTCGTTCGATTCGACTCTATCGTCGACACGTTCTCTATCTCCGATTCGAACGCTGTCACCAATCAAAGGGTAAGGAGACCATTCAAAGCTCCGTACGAGCTATAAGTAAACGTAGCAAGGTTTACATTTACGTTTTATAGCAACGTCGATCGTAGCATGCTCGATCTGCTATCACATTCACAGATCATTACCTATTCACGTTGATCGATACGATTAATTCTGAATCGTTAACCGAGCCTCGAGTATACATTGTTTGCTCGGGCTCAATTATTAATTGTCTTCAATTTCTGATTGAATTCGACCGAACGCTAATTTTAAGAAAGTAATCGATGTTCGGTGGATTTACAGTGAAATTTCGAGCAAGATCTCGTTATGTCTCGGGCTGTTAAGAAATTCACGACTTCCGGCCAATTTTCTCCGTGCAAATTTAAAGAAAACCGTTTTCCCGTCCGACGAGTTCTTCTTTCGGCCCGATTGAAATTCGTGCCTCAGCAGTGCCGTTGGTAAATCATCGCGGCTGCGTGAAAAATTCAATATAGCCACGGGGCCGGTTTGACGGCGTTTTCCGTGGAAACTGGTTGCTAAAGAAGACGGGGCCGCGTTCTTATCGCGTTGCCTCCGAGACTGGAGAAAAAAGGAGCTCGCCCGGTTATCTTTACGACTTTTCGATCGACGGTGACGCGAATGCGGGGCACGTTATACATGCCCGGTGAATAAATGGCAACCACGTAGCTAGCCGTTCGCCTGAAAAGCTCCTCTTTCCGTGCCGCGCAACTCCGACCAGAAAAAATATTGGGGAACGTTCGTCGAGATTCATTCGAGCCAATTTGTTCATTGTTCTTTCTCGACGCTCTTTTAAATAAACAGAAGTTCTGCGATGGTCTTGATTATACAAACAGAATTTAAATATAATTATATGCTGGGTAATTA
>NW_017138091.1:0-374 GCF_001652005.2 Ceratina calcarata | reverse complement strand
TATATATTTCCAGGTAAATGCAAGTAGATCAATTGTAGATACGAGATGCAACTACAAAGGCGGAATGGGATATTGCAAACATGCGGCGGCTGTTTGTATTTATAAGAAGAGCACAGCTTTTCGAAAACTAACGAGTCAATGATTTGAAACAAACCATCGTCAAAACAGCTAGAAAAATATCAAAAAGGATGTACAATAAAATCACTTTTTACCAATGAAAAAACAATTCAACACAGTCAACAACTTACTATTAACACTATAAATCAAAATGTTCCGAAATTAAGTGATCTTCACATGAATAATAGATGTCCATTGACAGAAATGATAGAGGCTGAAAATATGTATGAAGCTGAAAGACAGGAAATCGAAGGAAA
>NW_017138090.1:0-374 GCF_001652005.2 Ceratina calcarata | reverse complement strand
GTTGGAGAAGGGTCAGTTCAAATCTATGGCTAATACACAGGCTCAACAGAGTATTGCCACACCTTTTAAAAACTATTTTAATAATTAACCAAACAACATAATTTTTTATGTAAGTCTAGAAGACTTAGTTTACCGACGAAGAAAGTGAACATTTATTGGGGACTTCAACAAACATTTGGAACATCCAATTTGATATTGAACCGCTGTATGTGCAATCGTGACACAATCTTGACTTACATGATTCAGAATTATTGCTCTCAAATTAACCATTGGATAAACGAAAATAACTTGAAATTAACGCGAGACCCATTACTAATTTCACTGACGTATTTTTCTACAATTTTATATATTACATTATTATATAATTTTATATA
>NW_017138089.1:0-374 GCF_001652005.2 Ceratina calcarata | reverse complement strand
GCGTTATTCTTAATTCAAATTACGTTGGAGCTCCGAGGAGCGAGATGCTGCCCCGTGCGGTCTTAATCTCGAACTATATCCGATTCCTCTCGATTCCTCGTGACGACTGGTAGAAAGTTATGCATTGATAGGCTGAGAATACCTGTACGAGAGGGGATAATGTTTAAACAAAATACTCGCCATGAAAAGCGAAGGCAAACACTTGAGTGGTTTCCGACTCGCACGTGTTTATGCTAAGACCGATACGAAAAGACATTATGAGACAAAGACCCTGCCTCGACTCGTATTTCGAGGCGTAGAGCTGTTCACGGTGGTCTACGGCAGCGTTACCATATTTTTACCCAAGACGCTCGCTTCCCCTGTTTTTCGCCCGT
>NW_017138088.1:0-374 GCF_001652005.2 Ceratina calcarata | reverse complement strand
GAATGGACCGCTATAAATATCACAAATTTATATGAAATAATACATCGTGAACCAAATTTTCTTTCCGAACTATCGTACAAGTGAGAAGGAGAACGAACGAAGAGATCAAACGATATTATTCAGACTAATAATTAATAGGATATACGAGGCTCACTCATAAATATCTACTAACGAGAGGAGCTCCTCTATGGCGCGAAGACTGAAACGCGAAGCTTACAGTTCAACGTGTACTCAAAGATAGTAAATACTTATGATGATCCACGATACAGGCTAAAAATACCTAAGGAATGCCAAAAAGTATTTAAAGCAGAATTCAATAGTAAAGATGTTCTAAAATTGATTAAAATAACAGGCATATGGGCAAAATATAAGTG
>NW_017138087.1:0-374 GCF_001652005.2 Ceratina calcarata | reverse complement strand
CGAGGAGTGGCTCGACTCCGGTTCCCTCGGTTTGGCCGCGGGCAGAGAAAGCTCGAGCCAGGCCTCGAAGCCTTCGGCTCCAGCTGATACCGCTTCTTCTTCTTCTTTTCCTTTCACCGTCGCGTCGCGCCGCCGCGGAATATGTCACGCCAGGGTCGGCACGATTTCCAAATGGAACCATGCCTCGTGCCCTGATAACGATCGAGACGGTTTCACGCCGACCTCAAAGATCATTCAACAAAATCGACTATAAGTGAGATTGGAAGGTCATTTAATTTTTATGTAAATTTAATGAAAAAATAATTGTCAGGTCCAGAGGTAATAAATATTTCACTGTCCTTTCTCCAGCAGAAGAAGCCGGAAAATTGTTTAAT
>NW_017138086.1:0-374 GCF_001652005.2 Ceratina calcarata | reverse complement strand
TAAGTTAACGGTGTCGGACAAGGTAGCTGATCTGTATGAATAACGGGAACAGGTGTCACTGTATTTGATGTAGGATACTGAACTGAAGTATTGTAAAACTGCAGATACTGCTCTTCATTTTGTGCATCGTAGGAATCCATTTTTTTAACTTATTATCTGGAACAAAAGATTTCATTCCATAAGTATGCAATATAATACATATATGATAATTTGTATTTTATTTATATATACTTTATAAATTCGACAGCAATTTCATGACAACAAACTTATCGTCCACTCTGGCCGGTATTCAGAGTCGTTTCTTATTCTTAAGATCGTCTTAAGCATTTGCTTAAGTCCATGTTCCCTGTAAAAGACAAGGACTGGAAATATGG
>NW_017138085.1:0-374 GCF_001652005.2 Ceratina calcarata | reverse complement strand
TGGGACTCATCCTGGCATATAGCAGTAGTCCAGTCAGCCATAAGTCGGCCCCGGCGTTCCTCGCCCATAACTCCGAAAGGCTGGGTTTTTCACAGTCGAGCTGTAAGAGGTCGAAGGAAGTGTTTGCCTCAGTCTACACGATGACCATGAAGGCGACAAGCTAGCGCCCCTCTCAGCTCCTCAGGACCCCGTGATGACTCCAGTGGTGCGACCCTCCATCACTCATGCATTGATGCTCTCATGGTTCCGTCGCCCATAGCTTCGCAGGGGTAAGTTTTACGCAGCCGAGGTGTAAGAGGTCGAAGGAAGTGTTGGCCTGCGATGTGTCATTATGTACACAAAGTTTACTAAGAAGAGTAGATCAGTGGTTGGTC
>NW_017138084.1:0-374 GCF_001652005.2 Ceratina calcarata | reverse complement strand
TGAATTAATTGGATATAAATAATTTTAATCATCTATTGTTTATAGAAGAATTAGAATTAGAATTGAATTTTAAGCAATGAAGATTGATAAATAATTATGCGATTTTTATTGCGAGCGACTGTATGTACATAGATGGGAATTGATGTGTATTATACTTAGGGACAATTGATTTTCCTACCGCAAACGTTATGGCCGCATTATTTTACTAACAAGAGATGACATATCGATTGTAGCACGTATTGGTCAGTTCCATTCGTGATAAAAAGGCGGCGTGCTTCGTTCTAATCCATTAAAATGCTAACGTTGCACTAACGAAATGTTTTGACTACCTTCTCCACTCAATAATATTACATTTTTTAATATTGCGATTACGA
>NW_017138083.1:0-374 GCF_001652005.2 Ceratina calcarata | reverse complement strand
TTTTTTTTTTTTTCAGAATTTTTGTAGAAATTTCAACTCGATCCATGTAGTAATTTTTACATGACTAAACGACGAGCATCCGGATTTTCGTATTTGTTATGTTATGGAACGGATGATACATAAAAGTGGAACGTACCTCGAGTATTTCATCCCCGACCAAAATCTCGCCAGCTTTGTGAGCCGACCCCTTTGGATTAAGGCCACAGACGAACACGGCCATTCGATTTCGATCCCTGTGACCCGCCAACGAGATTCCCAAACCGCGTCTATCCTTTTCCACTTTCAGCAATAATACCTGGTGTCCAAGCGAATGATACTTCTTCTGCACTTTCACTGTACCGATATGAAATACCATTTTTTAAACCGTGAATTTT
>NW_017138082.1:0-374 GCF_001652005.2 Ceratina calcarata | reverse complement strand
CATCAAGCTCTTGATGTCGGCGCCGTACACGCCTGAACAAAATGGCCGTGCAGAGCGCGAGATGCGCACGATCGTCGAGAGTGCTCGGACCATGCTCTTAGCTCGCGATTTACCTAAAAATCTTTGGGCAGAGGCGGTTAACGCGGTGAGCATGAATCCGATAATTATCGACTCTTTAATCCGAAAACTGGGCGCATCATCGTGTCTCGGCACGTCCGTTTCAACGAAGACTCGGCGCGTGGCGAAGTTGAGAAGGACACAAGTCTACGCGTGTTAGGTGACCTCCAAAAGGAGCTTGCGAACGAACAGAACGCTTGCGATACCGATGTTCGTTGCGATGACAATCGAGCTGGTGAACCTGAATTGATTGTAGA
>NW_017138081.1:6197-7459 GCF_001652005.2 Ceratina calcarata | reverse complement strand
AACACAATTGATACGTTCTGTACAACATGACAAACGATAATGGATTGAAGTATAGTTAGCTAGTATACGAAAAAATTTCCGTACTTTGCATTGCTCATTATATTGTCTACTCTTGCATGAAATCGTTTCAAATAAAAGTATTCGCTGCTAAATTAAAGGTAATGAAAGTTTCATACGCATTCAGTTTTACATTCGCAATTCGGTATATACTTAGGTGCTACTGCTTACAATTAATTTTTCACGCGGTCGCTGTCGTAATAGGCTCATAAATAGTCCTAATACTGTAAAGTAATAATAAGTGCCATGATCAAAGAAAGTTATAATAATGATACAGGCAAAAGTGGTCGTTGTTCTTGGACATTGAAGAAAATTCAAGGTTTCATAATGACAAATAAAAATTGCTTTTCTTGACTCACTAACTAGCAGCTATATTATGTCCTTAGCGTTTTGCGTTTTTAACGTAAAAGTATGACACTTCCGAACTTTCAAAAAAACTTATCCGGATAGTAATCGCACTGGTCACAAGCGGCGGAATACTTTCAAGCACGTAAAAGTTTTATTTATGTTCTGCAGAAACTCACGATCATGAGGACTATACATACCAGACGAATTTATTTATTTTTGCTTGTCTATTACGTAAATGATACTAGCTCGAGTTGAATTCAGCGGCATTATTAAATATGACAAATTGATCCAGTGCTACCGATTTAGGATCAGGATGTTATTATATCGCAGTGGTGCTCGATAAATAATTTGCTATGATGTAACGCGTTTCCAAAATGGTTTGATTAACGTAAATCAGGTCAAAGAATATCGCAACATCCGACATACCAGACTTTCGAGAGGATTCGCGTCTTAATTATATCAACCATTTTCTCTGTACACTTTAATTATGCAACGTCGCGTTGCATCGGCCATTCTACTATTTATAATTTGAAAGTGGCAGTGAAGATTTAAACCGAGGTAACCGTAACACAGGAGCAAATGTCACATATTTCTACAATACGCGGCGCCGCCGTTGGAAATCCTGTTATTGAGTCATTAGGCGCCAATAAAAACTTTTATAACGTTCTGTATGATTAATAAATCGAGCAGTTTGCTACTTTGTTAGATAGCTATACATCTCATTGTAATGCGTAATGCGGTGCTCTCTCGATTTCAGGGTATTGAGAAATTTAGATCCAGATAATTAAATCCCATCAAAAAATCTTGTGAATAATATTTTTATATATGTACATATTTTGAAAGGATTAGAAAAATTT
>NW_017138081.1:0-5258 GCF_001652005.2 Ceratina calcarata | reverse complement strand
GGACAAACTATGCACATTACTACAAAAGCAATAATGAAAATCGTTGTCCTAAAAAAATTCTAATTCCCTACCTCAGTCATATTTATACTGTATTCTATTTGATAAGACAATTGTGTAATGTCTGTTGATTAGCATGACAAATCGACCAAAAAAGGTACGGATTCATCTCGTTTTGGGCTGCTGAATTGCTCGAGCGGATCTCGAAACAACGAAATATACATGACGTTGATACACGATCACGAAAGTGACCCGAGAACGAACGTTCCGCGTTATGAGTTAGACTGGAGCACTCGTTGCCGCGCGTTAGGCAATATAAAACGTACAGCTCTCCGGAGTGAGGATCGTCGAGCCTTTCGAAACAACACACGAACGAATTATCTTCAACAAGCACGGATAATAATCTCAGGCGCAATAATGTTCCATCTTGCGAACGGTCGACAAGGTGCAACGGACAATGATTCAAACGACTCCGGGGGACTGATCTTCGACATAATTGTCGAATAGCGTAACGCTAACGGGAAAACGTTTAAATTAAACCATGGAAATGTTATAAAAAATAACACGCCGAGATTTAACGGCTTCTCTCGTAAATTGGCTAATGACAAGTTCCTCCTCGTTGAGGAAAATCTTGACGAATTAAGGTCATGCGGGTTTATTGTATGTACCGCGAGAATTAAACGTTTCAAACTCGAGTAACAACATAATGAAGCAGCGTTATTGCTAAATAAAGAAATAAAAATGTCAAGTATTAAGTTTCTTTATACGATGTTCATTTTATTATTGCACATTGTTGGATCGTTCAAACTATTTTATGGTAACGATATATTGCACCTGTGGTAACATTACGATTAGTGTATTCGCATATGCAAATCGGTTTAAGCAATCCATCAATAAATACTAACATAATTTTAATTATGGAGACTAGGATTTGTACAGGTAAGTCCAGATTAGAGTTTGACGATTATGTGGCAAGGTCAAGGTAACAATTATATTTAGTAAAATTATAACATATCTCTTATTATCTTTTAAGTATTCGTTATTGTTGAAGATGTTCCTAATATGATTAACTATTATTGTACAAAATTGTAAAATTTTTACGCTATTCTTTCTTTAATCCTTATTCAATTTAATGTAGCTACATCTCACTGAACTTTATAAGAACATGTCAATTTTATCAATTTCTTACACATTTTGCATGTGAGTTTAATATGATAATAATTATTTATTCGGAAAATTTTCTTTTTCTCAAACACGTGTTATTATGTTAACATATAACCAGAACATAACCTTAATTCAAAGCGTTGGATAACGACATATTCGATCAGTACACATGTAAAATATTACACGTAAAATGTGTGCAGATAAATATAAAGCGTAATTTCTTTATTTACATCATGTCGGTTACATATGTCGTTATACAATATGTAACTAGGATATAGACTCAGTTAGATATACGGGCAAGCGATCATAAGTTCTGTGATCAGAAAGTTACGTCAAATTGGTATAAATTGTTAAACGAACAGTATTATCATTATTGAATTCTCAGGCGTTTCATAGTTACTTTATCTGTGCTGAATTTATTGTCCACGAAGCAATAAATCAGCATACTGGAAGTGCTCAAACTTATCTTAAGACTTACCTGAAAGATTTTCACCGCGACGTATTGTCAAAGTGTGGTTGCAATTAAGACTTCATTAGCTAATTCGATTAAGTGACGGTATGTTACTACAATTCTTCCACTATCTATGAAGTATCAAAGAGTCTCGTAGAATCCCCTCCTCCCACCCTTCTCCCAGAAGAAGTGCTTTCCTGCGCACGTATAAAACCAGTGAAAGCGCCAGCCGGCCCTCCAGACTATCGCACAGTACTACAGCGGCAGGAACTCTGCCGTCTACCGTCACGACAGGCTTCGACCAATGATTAACGATCTTTCACAATAAATCGGAAGTTTTGTCAACAAAAGTTAAGAATATTTAGTTCTGTGTCATTCGCGGTCTCCCGTGTTTGCGATAGTTCTCCATTCGCTCGGCTAATCTGTGATTAGAGTAGCTTGTAGATCAGGAGTGACAATGAAGATGACAGTTGCCAAAATTTTGATCATTGCATCGTTAATTGGATCGCCGGTGTTGGGATATCCACCGCAAGGTAGACTCATGCCAGGTACGTTAGTTTAATGTTAGATAAAGTGGCTCACTGATTGATTAAGTCTTTTTCTATTTATTATTTACCTTAAATAAATTGACTATAATGTATAAATTATTAGGCATTAAAATTTTACTATATACTTCTTCCTAATAAAAAGATATTCATTATAGTATGTATGTTAATGTTATGAAATATTAGATCAATTGCGTGAGTCATTTTATATGGGAATGGGAATATAAAAATAAGTTTACAATAAATAACGTAAGGATATGAAATTTTATTTAAAATAATTTGTATTCTTAATTATTGTTGTCCACTGATCACGTGAGCATGTGTGAAGGTTAAGTTAAAAGATCCATTAGATAATTATAAATTAAAATTAAAGTTATGTTGGTAAAATATTGTTATAAACAATTATTAACGATAATGTGAAATCATTTATACATTGTCTTCAGTTACATGTTTAATTCTCTTCATACGAAATTTACATAATTCTATGAAAGTATCATAAGATAAGCCTTGGTGCATATTATATACTCAGTATTTAAAATATACTCTAGAATGAATACCATAGTTCGTCAGTACTACTATATGTATATCTAATTTACGTACGTAGTTTCATCTCATTTCAAGAAAATTGGATGTAGTGCACACAAGGCGATAATGCAAATCCCACAAGTTAACCATTTCTAATCGTCGCAATTAACTCGCCATGAGCACCAATCCTCTTCTTGCTCTTTCTCCACTGTTTCTCCCCTCTTGCGTTTGCCTTTATTTCCGACTATAATTACAGCCCTACCCTTTTTCCATCCTTCGTTACTCCTTCGCTCTTAAAACTAAGCCACTTCCTTTTACAGATACTAATCTCCATGATAATCTTCACACAGCAACTGCAGTACATGATAGAATACAAAATATTTCCAGTGTAATTGCTTTTCAGGCCTCAATTTATGTTTTTTACATGGCAAATTAAATTCTTTTTAGGATACTAAAATTATTGTCATAGTCATCTGTTTGTATTGTTCAACATAAGCTATTAAGATATTTCTACATATAAGTATTGATTGCAAAACTAATTTTGATAACCACAATGGAATATTATTGTGTCTTATCGTCCACGAAATTAAAAATAATATTCAATATTAAGAAAACTATTTCCTCTGAAAGCTAATCTACCAAATATTAAAATGCATTATATAGTTTAATGTATAAGTGTTACGTTCGTCAATTAAAATTTATCACATTCAGATGTCGAAATATATACATACTGGTACTAGTATTGTATGCTTCTATAAATGGTGGGACATATTTTATCGACCATTCACGTCGCTAATCGCTTCAGATTTTAATGGAATCTTCTAAGTCTTACTGCCGCGAACTTGCTTTTAATTGGCCTAGTTACCATCAAACAGAGGTCAAAGTCCTTATGAAGCTTTAATTTAATCACATTGCCATAGGTTACCGTACATCGAAGTGTTCAATAATATTGTTGAGTTAATTACCTAGTATGGAATGTTACTGTATGATCAGCAATTGCAATTTCTCAGTAAATCTTTTTTTCATGGAGACGTGAAGTGGAATTTTCTTTCTCTGTTTTTCAATTTACTGCGTAGGTTTCTTACTAATGTGAATTGAAAAGAATCATTAAACACGAACTCTCAAATTTATACTAATTTATTTTACTTTCTCATTAATAAATCCGAAATTGTATTGTTTTCTTTATTAGATAATCGCGTCGTATAATACTTTTTATATAGAGTAGGAATTTTCTCAAAGTCTGTAAAACTAAATTAAGTCATTAGCGACTTTCTGTTTGCAAACAAGATCTTCATATTTTAGTCCCATTGAGAAACATTTTAGATTCCGTGTAAAAGGATTGTAGAGATTAATAATGTAGATTACTGAACTTCTTTTACAAGAGTCTGCATATCGGATTTCCGGTTTCTCATTAATTTTGCTCGCTCAATCTATCGGATGCCTTATGAAATATAAGATTCGAGTACGATACTTAAATACAACGGAGTACATTGCTACGTAATTCGAGGAAGTTGTGCATTCTCCGTGAACGAGTTCCGTTATCAGTTTCATCCTGCACGTAGTGCAGCACGCTGAAAAAAAGACTGCGAGTAATGCGAGTTAATCATTCCTAAAGAAATTTCAATAAAATTTTAGGAGCCCCGATATTTGCCAAGAAGTTATCCAGCCTTAGCTCAGAAAGAAGAAAATAACTTTCTACCCTAACGACTGTTGAACTTAGACCCTCACGGCTTTCGTTACAGTTATTACAGTACGTCTGCACTTTCTTTTTCCCAAGCCGACGTCGCGTTGAACAGCCCTTGCGAGGCCGACAGTTAAGCTCGCTAAAGAGAAACTAGCGATGATGTAGAGCAACGAAGGATAATAATAATGCCTTGGACGGTGACGTTGAGATCACGTGTGGCACGTGATTCCACGTGCTGTTTGCACGTGTACGACCGACCGTCACGGAAAAGAGAAAACTTGGACGAAAGAGAGAAAGAGAGTCGCGGTTGCGCGCCTTTCCTCGTACGGGTTAATACCATTGAAGGAGAAGTGTGACCGAGTCACGTGCATGCCTCGGCGTCGGTCTGGCCGCTCGGGCCTCGATTCACGCGACCGGCTGGTTGTCTTGTCAATTAAGCGTGGCGTCGTCTTCGCAGCTCTTGTACAACATACTCCGCCACAAGGCCAACTTCAAACTCGTTTCGTATCGAGGGTCAGAGACGCGTGTGCATCTTTAGAAAAAAGAAATACTCTTAAGCCTAAGAATCGTTGGATACAATCTTGTGTTGTAATATTTAATAATAATAATTCATCATTTAGTATCGTTTACGCCGTACCCATTGAAGTCTCTCTTAATATACACAAACGTACGCGCGCCACTAGAGGAACGTGTGCACCTAACAATAAGTGAAGGTTATCCACCTGCGCGTTGGACTAGAATTTAATGAATTAGGTATACGTACATTCTCATGAAAAATCGAAAGCACTTGTACTAACATTAGCTATACGATAAGACTATCAAACTTTCGACAGTTTTATCTTATTATATATACACACATATAGAACAGAGTTTCTTAGCTTGAGGTGCAACT
>NW_017138080.1:0-374 GCF_001652005.2 Ceratina calcarata | reverse complement strand
GTAATATTTCGATGCAGATATATCTTGCCTGAGCAATACGATCCACCTTCACGAGTAAAGGGTTAAGGTTTACTAGATGCTAGGAAAGCCGGGTGATGTAACCCGGTTTTCTCCTCTGCCGAGCCCGGTACGCTGTGCAGTGGGGCGTAAGGCGGAACGCCCCTACCTGCCCGCGCCGATGAAAGTGGAGCCCATGTGGAGCCCAGCCCAAGCCCCAAACCCATTGATATTAAACCCCACTCACCCAGCGCAGAACTCCGCACGCGATACCACGACGTATCGCCTATTCTCTTCGCCTGGCTCCCACGCTCCCACATTTCATCGCGGTGAGCGGGGTAAGCACCGAACGTGTGCGTGTCGTCATTTGTCACTTT
>NW_017138079.1:0-374 GCF_001652005.2 Ceratina calcarata | reverse complement strand
AAAAATGGAAATCACGAATTGAAATTGACGTTAGAATTACAGATCATCAACTATTTTTATATTAGATTAACACTAGATCTACCAAGGGGGGTCTAAAAGGACTTGTTTGGCATTTCTTATAATCGTTATTCATTTCACTACATTTTGTTTTCTAAAATTTTCTAAGAAGTCTTCTAAAATGTGCAAACAACTAATTCTGTAAAACAGTTTTCTTTTGTTTTTTTTCATGTAAAATTTTATGCAATATACCTTCATATACCGAGATGAGTCATTTCGACCTCCACGGAATGTAGATTAAAAGCGTAATTATTTTCAAAATGATTATTATTATCATTATCAGTTTATTGTTCAATTTTCACTCAAAAAAACTTGCT
>NW_017138077.1:0-374 GCF_001652005.2 Ceratina calcarata | reverse complement strand
GTACTATAGTCTCGCAGAGGTAGTACGCTTTCTTAAATTTTTCATTCCAACAACACGATGCACGATGTCTACTGTACGTTACACGAAATGTGTAAGGCGAAAGTCGAAGTCCTTGAAATCTTTTTACTTGAACAAAATATCCTTACGCACGTGAATGAACATTATTTCAAGCACATTATTTTTAAGCTTACAGTTACATAAACTTTGTCAATTACATTCATCTGAATCTTTTTTACTGCTACCTGGTTAATTATAATAACAGTCATCGTTTCGTTTAAATTTAATCATTCGTCGATTCATAAGTAGCTGTATTTGACTCATTCAGTGTTGAATTGGAATTTCCAAACAGCTAGCCATAAATTGAAGCAGACAGA
>NW_017138076.1:0-374 GCF_001652005.2 Ceratina calcarata | reverse complement strand
GTCATGGGCTGTTGAATAAAGCAGTGATAGTTAAGATGACTGTCTTTATGTTGTTTCAGACCGTCGACGACTCCGGAGCCTTTTAGGACTGAGTTTGATCGAGACTATCACGCCGCCGAAATTATGGGCCGACGAGCTGGCAGCTCTTGTGACAGTTTATTTCCGGAATGCGCGGAGAGTCCGCTGGAATACTTCACAGAGATTCATGAACAAACGTTTAATTAACGCCAACCGGAATTAGATGTCTTAATTGATCGAAGAATAAAGGTACAGTCCCAAAGGACAACCGTCGTTCTCTTGGCCTCCATTGCAAATAATTATTTCAGAATTCCTCAGAATTTTTATACAAAATGTGAAAATGTATATGTTTTCTC
>NW_017138075.1:0-374 GCF_001652005.2 Ceratina calcarata | reverse complement strand
GTAGTTCAGCTCATAAATTACGACTTGTAAGGAAAGTAATATTTTAATTAGAAAAGAGAACTCACCCTCCATAACATAAACGATGGAGCCAACATCCCCCTCGCGTATGATAGTAGATCCAGCGGAGAACGTGACAGGGTACATACAGTCGACAATCTCGCGGATCTGAGTCAGCTCCAGATTCTTCATGAAGTCATTATCCAAGATAGCAGCCTTGATTAACTCACGAGACCTTCAAAATAATAATTTCGTTTCCCATTATATTAAGAATTGTATCCTTGAGTAATAATGTAGCTGAAGAATTGTAGAAAATCATTCGTACAGAAGATATGAAACAGTTTTAAATGTAATGAACTAGCAGGACTGTTTACGTA
>NW_017138074.1:0-374 GCF_001652005.2 Ceratina calcarata | reverse complement strand
AGAGCTCTCTTACCTTATGAAAGAAGGTATGGCGCGGAGCCAAGTTGGAGGATGCAGTCTTCGGAAGATCGGAGGGCCTAACCACGCAACGGTCACCAAGTTCGGAGGGTATGGCTGCCGCAGGATCGGCAGGCCTAGCTTCGCAACATTAACCAAAAATCACAGAAAAACGCACCAAACGCATGCACTTGCGATTTCCCCTTTCTGAGACCGAAAGTTACGGCAACTGATCAGCACCTGAATCAAACGGCGATCGCCGAATGCAAGGATCGCGACGGATCAACGATCTCGATCGAAAATCAGTGTTTCTGATTCGTCGATGGAGGATCACGCGATATCTCTGACTCGTGGCGTGAAGGATCACGTGAGGTGAC
>NW_017138073.1:0-374 GCF_001652005.2 Ceratina calcarata | reverse complement strand
TTCATTATTATTTTGATTTTGTACCAAAATCTATAGGACTTTCTTACTTTTGTTTATTAGGGATGATCTACATGGAACCGACTGCTCTTGGGTGGGATCCATTGCTCAAATCTTGGGTCGTTAATACACCGCCAGCTGTGACTCCCTGGTTAAAGGAATTTATATATCAATCGCTTTTCCGAAGGTTCTGCGACCCTCTACTTTACTGGTCAAATCTGGAAGGCATTGAGGTTGTAATTTTCAAAACCACACTTCAATCTTCACTTATAGGATTTTATTCATTTATAGAAAAATTTTATAGTGAATATAGATAACAGTTGGTATCTTAAAAAATATACAAAATATTAAAAGATTCTATTTAGAATGCATTATTT
>NW_017138072.1:0-374 GCF_001652005.2 Ceratina calcarata | reverse complement strand
GCGTTCGAACGATCGTGTCGAATTCTTTTTCGCGGTCTATATTCCTTCGCGACGCGTTTGATATTCCTCTGTCCTTTTCGTTGTTCGGATCTTCCGCTCGTCGGCGCTCGTCTCGTTTCGTTTCGCGTTCTCTAATCAGCGATGGTGCGTTCGCATTTATCGTGGAATTCAATGAAATATTTTTACAGGGTGCGTGGACGATCGATGCGTGTCGGTTTGCATGTTCTTTTTCTGTTTTCCAAGGGTGTATCGTATCCGTCACGACCGATGCGTTTGATTCCGTAAAGATTCGTTGGTAGGGCGGTAACCAGAGCGCCGATTGAGTGTTGATCGGATGATTAAATAAAAAGAATTAAATAAAATAAAAAAAAAAA
>NW_017138071.1:0-374 GCF_001652005.2 Ceratina calcarata | reverse complement strand
TACATATGGCATTATTGGACATGTCCCCAATGATCATGGGTAATGTAAATGGGGGCAAAAAAAGTAGTGGGGGATAGCTCAGGAAGAGAAGAAATCCTACATTCTGGCATCCCTGGTTGGGATACCGAATGGGACGTACGATCGGTAACTGCTGTTTTCGGTAGTAATCAGCACCGAGGAAGTCGGTAAATGGCTGTAACGGCGCACCGGCGCGTTTGACGCGATAGGTAACAAATGAACATAGGACACTAGCATTATCGACCTTACACCAGCTTCGACATTACTACTGAAAAGTACAATAACTACCGTTTTGTAAATGTATTACATTCTTATTGTCTTATTTTCTCTAATGTATATTATTTAAAATTGTTGTA
>NW_017138070.1:3113-7486 GCF_001652005.2 Ceratina calcarata | reverse complement strand
ACTTATTAGTGTGATTTTGATCTTACGCATCATATCCGTGGTCGTTATCAGGATTACCCCTGCCTCTGTCCTAAACGTTGACTTTCTGGTTTCAATGATTTGCCCTTGATCCTTATTCAGAATCCTGATTTAGACAATGCACCTTCTGCTTTACTTACCCTTGATTCCTTTTGGAGGTTGAGTTATCCGATTTACTTAAGCACTGTACACTACTTACCTTTTATTGATTGTTCTTCCATAAGCCTGTTAATCACCATATTCGCCAAAAGAGGATGAATGACTAATTTAAATAATTCCTGGGTGTCTATCATTATTAATTAGGGTAAATCAACGATTAGTATTTTTATTTGTTCTTAAGCATGCCTATGTACAAATAAATAAGTAAAATAAAATATATAAATGTTTATAACTGATTCGTGCTTGACAATCTATGGCCTGTCTTCTATGTTCCCCCCTTTATGTTACTTTGTATATTCTGCATCATCTGTTTGCTTATTTTACCTTCATTCCTCGTGCCTTTATTCCATAGGCTTGATTTCCTCATCTTTTTCGATCAATACCATGATCAATTCCCATTGTTCCTGTCTATTAATAGTGAAGTTATAGATTCCCGTTTGTACGATCTTATCTACAGAGTCCTTATCGATGTTAATCTTAACATTCCATCCACCGTCTTCCCTCGCTACCGCCTCTCTCAACCACCAAGAAGTGGTATTTAGGAACGGCTGGTAAATTCCTATATCCATGATTATTCTGTTCACTTTATAGAACTGGTGGCCGGTCCAAGCCACTAGGGTCCATCTTTCTCCTAGCAGGTGTTTTTCACAGGTTTCTTATTCTTAATGTATACACTGCAGCCTTCAGCCATGCAAGGTCCGCTTCTTTATCGACCGCTGCCAGTACTCCACCTTCCTTACCCACGATGATGACTTCTTTCGGTACGTATGCCTCCTTTCCCTCCATTGTTGTCATAACGACAAGCTCTTCTCTGCTGTCGATAAGACCCTGAAACGACCAGTACATCTGGAAAACATCCTTCTCGTCCAGGTATTCCTCAGGATAGCCGATAGGTACGATGGCATACAACAGCTTTCCTTCCGTGTCCCTTAATCTGTCGATTTCCTCGTTGGAAATAAGACCCTGTGCTTCCATGTCGTTACCTGTAATTGATTCAGATGGTTCTTATATTTCCCAGTTACCTTTCTACCTTCTTCTAATTATACGCTTGAGTACTCTCATATCTCATTCACCGCTCACCCTACCTTATCGACAGTGTCGATAATACAGGCCCCTCTTTCTATAAGCTCCATTCATAGTAGCAGTTTTATCTGATTTTGTCCCTATTGTCTATAGATCTAATTCTGATTGTTCCGAACTTTCCATTTCTCTTTACTCTTAACCTGATTCTATCCCTGTGCAACCTGTACCGATCTTACCCCTTTCAACCACAATCCTTTCTTACATTCTTTTCCTTAGGACGTTATAACTCACCTTTTCCTTTTTGACCTGTTGTTCCTTGATAGAACTTCGTTTAATCGTTGCTTGATTGCTGCTTGCTATGGTTGCATTAATGGTCCAATCTGTTTACCGTGGGGCAAGGTCCACCTGTTATTCCTCCATTTGCACCTAACCTGTGGCTTTTCCCGCCCAAAATGCGTCCTTTTATATGGGTGACCCATCCATGTATCACACATTCCATGGTCATAACTAACCCTGTGCTTAGAAGGTTGACTTTGTTGTGGATAATTACTGGTACCGCGACCAGTCAATCCTTAATTCGTACTACCCTGTGAAGTTACCAATGGTGACGTAGTCTCCGGGCGTCTTTTGCTTTTATAACGTCTAGATAAGTCCTCTTTGACTGTGGGTGGATAAAGAATATTAGTAGCTGCTAATAACATATTTGCTCATCTGTATTGCCACGGAGAGATTAACATCCATCCCAGTTGGGAAGTTTATCCCTGCAGCTACATATGTCTCAGTTTCCGTTAATGTCCTATGAACTGAAGAACTATGAGGAGATTAACATCCGTTCTGGATGGGAAGTTCTATCCCTGTGCTTCCTTTATCTTTTAAGACCTGTAAATATTCCACTCCAATATTGTGTACGGAATATTAATTTTGTCTATTCTATGTTAAAAATTGTACGACACCTACTCCTAATTCCATGATACCGTTTTAATCATGAAGCATGAAATTGACCATGTCTTGGGTCAAGGTGATTTTACCTTATCTATTTCTTTTAGTTCTACTTGAAGATTTCCCTTCTGGTTCTGGTGTGTCTGACACAGTTCGATAGAAAAGTGGTCTGTCGTTTCATTCTCATCTGGACAGGTGGTGCATGTGCCTTTGTCCAAAAGGCCCATTCTGTAGAGATGATAGCTTAGCGGTGCATGTCCCATGTACGTGTATGCTGCTATCTTTGCCTCTTTGTCATTTTATTGCTAGATGGGCAATCTGTCTTTTACTTACTTCCTTATGCTCCCTTTGTGGTCTTTTGCCTATTCCCTAGCAGTTCTAACTTGCATCAGCCGTCCACGAATGTTGGTCCATTCAAAAGCCCTTGGACTAGTGTATATTCCTTTTTGTCAATTGAGACCGTAAAACTTACCTTAACGCTTTTCTTCTTGTAGTAATTGTCCTGATTCCACATTGACTTATCAACTGTGAATACTCTTTCTGTTTCCTCTTTAGGTAATTTGGTTGACTCTTCTTTTTGAGTACTAGAATATGCAGGGGGTGCTTGTGACCAGTCACAATATATCATAGGTTTTTTAGGTAGGTGTCATAGGTAGTTAGTGTCTCAGGTAGTTATCTATTTTACTTCACTTTTATTAGGGATGTTGGATGATTGAAGAGAGCTGGTTGTTATTGGTGTGATTATACTATTTTATTTATCGCTGTTGACGAGGTTAACCGCTAATGTTGCCTTTGTTACAATTAACAGTTTGATATTGGCCCTCCCTTGTTGGTCAATCACTTGTTTCGTATCCTCTTGTCTCTCGTTGAATTCGGTTCTTACACCGACCAATAAGCCTTCTCAATATTCTTTCTTCCTTGGATCCCTGATGTCCACCATACTGAGCACTGCCATCGGATGTCTTATGAGGATAATAATGACTTTCCTTTCTGCTCTATTATACAGATTGAATCTTCCCGACATTACTTCAATAGAGTTATTGTCGATCCGCTCAACCGAACGTCTACCTGACTAGTGAGAGTCTGTCCTCGCATTGACATATTTATACCCGTACGCGCTTTCAGAGCCAACCAATCACCGGCCGGTGCCCGTTTTTTGCTCCTACTCGGTCTTTCCTAGCCGTTGCCCTTCTCGAGTTACACTTTCTCACGATTGTTTACGTTTCATTTGTTTGCATCATTGCCTCGATCCTGCCCGATCAGCTTGTGATCGTCCTTCCTTTGACCTCTGTCCTATTCCTTGTTTTTTGCGATCTGTCTTTCTTTTAAGAGTATTTCTTACCTGTTGTCGATATCCTGCAGTGGTCGGTAGTGGGATTTTGATCTAGCCTATCGTAGTCGATAACCCCAACATTCTTGGCCTCTGTTCTGAATGTGCATTGACTTTTTGGTTGTTTTAGTCTTCTCTTATTGCGTGTTCGGATTTCCGATTTTGAATGGTACGCCTTCTGTTTGTTTACCTCTGATTCCTCCTAGGGGTTGTGTTATTTGTCTAACCTTTGCGCTGTGCTCTAGCAAGTCCCGCTTACCTGCCTATTGATTGTCCATCCTTGAGCAAGCTTGTCGCCTTGTTTGCCGATTGTAGTTGAATTAGTTTAAATTTTTCAGGTGACTAACATTAGTCTGTATGGGCTATATTGTCCATCTGTACCTGATTTCTTATTCATAACCTGTCCTCTACAGGGATTTTACTCTGTCTCCTAGTCTAACCTAACTTTTAATCCTATTTTAACTATCCTAACCCTGAGTCAGTATCTCAGATAAATTTCCGTTTTACTTA
Source organism: Ceratina calcarata (assembly GCF_001652005.2). Classification (NCBI taxonomy): domain Eukaryota; kingdom Metazoa; phylum Arthropoda; class Insecta; order Hymenoptera; family Apidae; genus Ceratina; species Ceratina calcarata. The sequence goes on along the minus strand of NW_017138070.1, from coordinate 3,507 downwards.
ATTTATCCGGGATGTGGGATAATTAGTGAGAGCTGATTATGATTGATATGGGTATATAGTTTTATTTATCACTGTTGACCAGAATAACAATCTTTGTTACAATTTTATAGTTTTATAGAACTTTTCCGTCGTTTATAAGCCCGCTTTAGCCCGTCTCTTATAGGCTGAATTTAGACTCACTTTGTGACGAACCGTCACGTATTGTCCTACGACCCCGAACACGGCCACCGCCACGTAACGCGTAGTCGCGGGCGCTACCCGCGACTACACCGGCCGCCGCGCGAGTCGCGCGCGAGCCGTTTCGCGCCGGCGATATCACGCGCCACGCGTATAAGTACCGGTCCTCGGGCCAGGGAAGAACAGAGTCGATTCTCGAGAACGTTGATGTTCATTA
>NW_017138070.1:0-1896 GCF_001652005.2 Ceratina calcarata | reverse complement strand
TATTGGGCAATCTCTTAATGATGCCTACTGTTTTGGCATCAATCTCGATTCTCATCAACCTCTTCTTTTGATTGGCCGTTAGTCTGTCCTCAATGATGTTCCATTTTAAAGCGTCCACTTTGGGGTTAAGTTCGTTGATTGTTGTCAGTATGTTGTTCCTGTCATACGAGATGTCAGAGACAACTCCTGTTAGTAATAGCTTGATATTCGTTTTCCCTTGCTGGTCAATCTCCAGCTCTATGTCATCTTTCCCCACTTTGATTATCTCAATGCAGGTGCTGACCCATCTCTCGTCGAATTCGGTTCCTACGGTGACAGCTAAGCCTCCTCTATATTCTTCCGTTTTAAGGATTTTAGGGAGAGTGATTCCTGGTCCTTTTTCCTTCGCATCATTGGCGAATTCTTTAATATTCTCTATGATTTTCTTCTTCAGATCTCTGATGTCCTCCACACTGAGTTTTGCCGTCGGGTATCCTTTGGGGATGATGATGACTCTCCTTTCTGCTCTATTATACGGATTGAATCTTCCCGACATATTCCTCAATAAAGTTTGTGACGAACCGTCACGTATTGTCCTACGACCCCGAACACGGCCACCGATTTCGCCGCTACATAACGCGCGGTCGCGGACGCTACCCGCGACTACACCGGCCGCCGCGCGAGTCGCGCGCGAGCCGTTTCGCGCCGGCGATATCACGCGCCACGCGTATAAGTACCGGTCCTCGGGCCAGGGAAGAACAGAGTCGATTCTCGAGAACGTTGATGTTCATTACGATTATCGCAGCCGAGGAACGTAGCCTTAACAAGGTAATACGATCGGCAACTCTCGTACCCAGTCGTTGGAAATTAGAACCATCGACTTCCCGTTCCCGCGGACGCACACGGACTTACGTCACTTCGTCGTAGCTTGTCTGCTCGGAACCTCCCCGTTGAGAGGCACGCCGAGAGACTTGCTCCGCTCGTTCGAGACAACCGCGCTTTAGCATACCTCGCCTAGTATAGTAACCGTAGCTCTAGTACCATATCCGTAGCCTTAGCATAATATAGCAAATAAGCTATATTGACTCGTGTAACTCGTTATCCGTCTGCGTCCGCCATATTATATGTGTTAGAGTAAGATTCTCTATACGTCATACGTATCCCGCAACGATACACATTTCATCCGTAGCTCGCGACGCCTAGCCGACGACACCCCGGGACCCGCGCTGGTAGCAGCGCCCCCGGAGTCATCCTTGTACCGATAGTTTTAAGCCTTTTAGTGAATAAACACCACTTCTACCAGATATCCGTTTACGATTTCTTTACCTTCCGCTAGCATTAAGTTCCGTATTAGGACCACGTAACCACTCGGCGGCGCACCTAACACGCCGACTTGGGTTACGCGCGTCACAAGTTATTGTCGAAGCGCACCGTTCAGTGTCAGACTAAGTTATGAAAATCTGTCCTTACGTCGACGTATTTATACCCGTTCGTGCTTCCATAGCCCGACAATCACAGGCCGATATCCGTTTATGCTCCTGTTCAGTCCTTCCTAGTCAGTTCCTGGGAACGTTACCCGTCTCGGGTTACGCTTTCTCGCAATTGTTTACATTTCATTTGTTTACATCCTTAACTTGATCCATCCCTCACAGCTTGTGATTGTCCTTACATTGACCTCTACTCATTTCCTTTCTGTTCACAATCTAATCTTCCTTTTGTAGTATTTACCACCTTTGTTCTTACCTGATGTCGGTAACTCATTTATGTGCTGAGGTCGGTAATAGGACTTTAATCTTACCTATCCTATCCACAGTCAGTAACCAGGATTTCCCTAGACTCTGTCTGGATTATTTATTAGCTTTTGGGTTGCAGCAATTCCTCCTATCCTATATCCAGATTCCTGATTCTAGGTGGAAC
>NW_017138069.1:0-374 GCF_001652005.2 Ceratina calcarata | reverse complement strand
TATAAGGATAAAACAAATGACTATCGTAAATGTCTTATTTTGAAAATCAGCAATCTAATGATAAAGCTGACTAATCCAGTTTCGTTCCAGTTTCTGCATACATTTCTTCTTTGACTTTTACAAATTTGTCAAAATCTGTAACCTTTTCTTTCAGTGAGATTTGATTATATGTTACAATGGACAGTTTCTTCTTCTTGAATCTTTCGCTCTTTAGATTGTATAATAAAGGGGTTGTATGAATGGAGAGCAAATTGGGAGGAATGATAATAAAAATTTTTATTACTCATCAAATTTTCTTTATCAGGATGTCAATTAAATCAGACAATAATATATCTTATCTGAAAAACGGAGTCGTACGAAGTGATGGCAGATTG
>NW_017138068.1:0-374 GCF_001652005.2 Ceratina calcarata | reverse complement strand
GACGGTAGAGTTTTGAAAGCAACAAGAATAGGACATGTAATTAGTAAGTTTAAAGCATTTGATACAGTGACCAATATTTAATTGAGAAATGTTTTTTATGTTAAAGATATGAATAAAAATTTAATTAGCTATGCTAAAGTGACTGATAATTATAAAATCTTATCAATGGGAGATAATTCTAAAATTTATAATAAAATTAATAAATTAATTACAATAGCTTGGAAAAGTAATAGAATTTATAAAATGACAAGTTACTTAGAAAAGGATATAAAATCGAATTTAGTAAGGAAAGAAAGTGGGAAAATGTCTTTAAAAGAAAAATGGCCTAGAACTTTAGGGCATGTAAACTTTAATTATTTGAATACTATGTGTAA
>NW_017138067.1:0-374 GCF_001652005.2 Ceratina calcarata | reverse complement strand
TCACTGCGCACGTACGCATGATCCCTATTGGAGGACGTCTCGATGTAACAATCAAACGACCAATGAGACAGCGTTACTTTTATCTGACCAATCCGATCTCTAGCATCATGCAAATGACGACGATCGGTCTGTTCCACTAATTGCCATGCGCACATCCATTCCGAGCATTGACACCAGTGGAATGACACATAACCTAGGCAAAACGTAACCTCGCTTCGAAAACACTTACCATGCTTGTAAGAGGTGCATATTTAAATTACCTCTTAATATCTTAAAATAACCCATACGTTTCTTATAATGTGACCAAAATCATATAATAGCTACCTGCTACCTTAGTGACTGGTCTTTCAACTTCTCATTGTATATATCAAGAC
>NW_017138066.1:0-374 GCF_001652005.2 Ceratina calcarata | reverse complement strand
ATGGCAATAGGAATGACTTCATATAATTTAGGCTTGGCAGCGAATGGGTTAACAATTGTATGAGACATAAAAAAATTCATTTTCTCATGCGGTCTCATGTGATCAGAAGATGATAAAACATGTTTTTCCGTACCGAGAAATTTTCATTTTTTTTTTTTAATAACATTAATTTATAATGCGGAGAAGGAAGGGAATCGAGAGTTCAAACAGCCGTCAGTCGGTTGGATACCGCTTAGGATTTTAACGCATCAAGAGCAAGAGCGACGGACTGAAGTTTCGCCTTCTCTCTCTACTGAGCCGAAGTCGAGACGAACTCGGTGCACACGGATACGGTGCGATCGTGTGCGTAAGTGGAAGGGGTGATTCTCGTTGGC
>NW_017138065.1:0-374 GCF_001652005.2 Ceratina calcarata | reverse complement strand
GTTTTATATTTTATTCTAGCTATAATTCCTGGCTTTATCTGTTACAATATTATGGAGGGTCAGTGGGAGGGATGAAAAAGGTTTGCGGCGGGTTCTAAAAAGGAATCGAGCCATTAAGGAAATGCATAACAGGAGCAAAAGACAAAAGGGCGTATCAGTAATTGGCTTAGCCACAATACAATCGATGAATCCCCGGCGAAGTTGAACCCAATTTAGCCGGACCCATGCTAACTTCCCTTGTACGGTAGCCATGTTTCACTAAATCCCCCAAACTCATTCAACGACGTCTAATTTCTGCTAATTGGGTAACGTCGAACGTATCCCCAAGATTTTACCTGCTATCCATACAATAAAAACTACTCTCGAGTTGCACA
>NW_017138064.1:0-374 GCF_001652005.2 Ceratina calcarata | reverse complement strand
TTTTTGTTTTACTTTTCCTATGCGTGCAAATATGATATTGATAGCAATATGTGACGGATGTGTCAAACGCTCCATTACTTATTATGATCTCCTAACGGATACTAGTAGTTAAGGATAAAGTACGAGATGCCCTTTTGGGACATGTACCTTTAGTAGACGAAGTATCGTTGTGATAGTGTGTAGGTTTTTATTCATGCGTTATTTGCACCTGTATATGTTTTTATCGTTGTATCCAAAGCAAATAAATGTCTTTAAAAAAAAAAAAAAAACCAGTTGGCGACTCGACAAAATCGTAGCTGCAACGGAATATACCAGACTAGACACACTTCCAATGAAATCCATTTAACTATTTTTTCAATTGATGCATAATGTTG
>NW_017138063.1:0-374 GCF_001652005.2 Ceratina calcarata | reverse complement strand
TACTTGAACAAAATTCAATATTACTTCCTTTCCCATTACCTTTCCTTAGATTCTGCTTTATTATTTTCAATTGAGTAATTCTGGCAAGAGCTAAAATTACTACGCTACACATTTCAAGGCCTAACACTAGTTCTGGGACACCCTGTATATACCACATCTCGAGTTATCGCTTCTGGGACATAAAATAAAAGATTGCCATCTTGTTTTCTATACACGACTCCATTGCGCAGTTCAAATTTATCGCTCTCACTAATTTCCAAGTCTTTATAAATTTTTCTTATAATCGGGTCTTGGAGTTGCTTATACACTAAAATATGTTCAAACGATAACGGTTCTATAATTAATACATTCCTGCTTAACGCATCTACATGTTT
>NW_017138062.1:0-374 GCF_001652005.2 Ceratina calcarata | reverse complement strand
GTACATAAATTAAATTCGAAAAAAAGAAATGTATTTCTAACATCCATAAATAAATGCTCTAAAGTACACTGAAAGTAACGAATACAATTCTAATTTAATTAATATTCCTGTGAAATCCAGCTCGAGAAAGTCATGAAATCAATGTAAATCGCCAAGTATTCATTTTCGGAATTTTGGTAATTTTAAATAAATCCAAATAAACATATGCTCGATGAAATCTGGAAAATCTTGAAATCAATGTAAACTTGCAGCACAATACAGCAAAGGTACCTAAATGGAGAATCCTATCTCTGTCGCAAAATATACTCTTATTAAAAGACATATGAACTTTCTGGTTGTTGGGCCAGGAAAGTACATATTTTTTCAGTTCTCTT
>NW_017138061.1:0-375 GCF_001652005.2 Ceratina calcarata | reverse complement strand
CGCACAGATTTACTTACAAGACATGGCCCATTTAGAATTAATAATGGGTCCTGTAGAATTCGATAAATGTACGAAAAAGAGTTACTTTACTATCCGTAGATATATAGAACGGATAAAGCGTGGTCTGGAGTATGGAGTGATATGGTCATCGAGCAAACATTGAATCGCTTCTTTGGTACTGACTTAAAACACGGTAGAGGTGTCACGCCTAATGTCGTAGCACGATATTTATTAGCAATGCCGTCAACTTTCGATATAATGGAGTGCTTGGAAGACAACCTCCAACACGAGTGAGCAACACGTTGATCTTTTCAAAAGTCGAATGAAAAGGGATGAACATGATATTACGAATTTCGTGTATGTTATGTTCGCTTG
>NW_017138060.1:0-375 GCF_001652005.2 Ceratina calcarata | reverse complement strand
TACATATATCACGGTTTAGTAATTTGAGAGTTAAATGGCGAGGTTCATAGGATGAGATTCATTTGTCTTCCCTGAGATTGTATGAAATTGTTTCGATTCTGCCGGTATTCCTTTCTTTATCAATCTGGTCTCGAGGTAAGGTGGTAATTTTATCGCGGCATATGGGTTTGAACCCAAGTAGACTATTTAATCCGTGACTTTACCGGCTCTGGAATGTGCGTTACTGAGTCGTGCTAGTTTCCTCTCGATATTTGCCTATATGGCCGGAATCGTTTCTCTTTTTATCCGTGTTAAACCGCTTCGATCTCTTGAACGTATTGTCTTGCCACGACGATACTGCTTGTATCGGGTCACAGACGTATTATCCCGCGACGA
>NW_017138059.1:0-2544 GCF_001652005.2 Ceratina calcarata | reverse complement strand
ATATTACATTTATTAAAAATCATAACGCCATAGAAATTCCATGTATATACGAAGCAATAATAGACTATTAAATTTTCAACAAGCATAGACATTATATCATTCTGAAACTGACCTAATTTTCGTTTCATCGTTAAATTTCACAGCGGCAATAAAATTGTAATGCTACCTTTCGAAAAGAACATAATCTTTATTACCTCGTTCGCGGGTCAATATTGCCGGAATTCAGTCGGTTCATTTTCGAAACTAAACTACGACTCGAAAGTCAATAAAAATCGTATTAAACAGCCCGGTGGGTAAAATGATAACGTGCTAAATTCTAATGGGATAGGACCTCGTAAATGAGATAAGATCGAAATTCCTGTAAAACTGGAAATCGGCTTTGGATGAAGTCCGCGCGGCATCCGCAGTGATAAAATCGACGGAAGACCCGGCACCGTGTAAACGAATATTAATTTGATGTACGAGCAACAGGATGGCAGACGATTATTCACAATTTCGTGAATCCTCTCGTTAACATATTTTTTAAAGTTATAAAGGTCTAATATATGAGGGGATGAGTCAACGAAAATCGAGAACGTTGTAACGCAAATTTACATTTTCCCAATTTTAGCAAGATTTTTTCCTATTACTATTAAAAAGCTACCTGTAAAATTTTAAATCAATTCATGGATTTTTTGAAAAATTATAGTGACTTCAAATTTGCATGTATTCTTATGGAAATCACTTTTCTCGTAAGTAATAGCAGTACNAATTCGTTTCGCCTCACTTTCTGCACTGTTATAAATGCCCTAATAATAATAATAATGAGAGAATGAATCAGCATAAGATTTCTTTTTATACCAGCAATTTCCTAACAAGAAACGAACTCATCCTGAAAGAATTACTTGCCGGATACTTTCCAAATGTAATGTACTCGGTCACTCTTTTCTCATTTCTGATCCCACTCGGATCTCCGTCCTCCTCTGATAGCTCAGTTTGCCTACGGTTGTCTTTTTTCCTCTATTCACTTTTACTCTCACGTTTAGCTTTCACCCTCGCCTCATTCTTTCTTTATCGCCCCAGTTGTTCACTCTTTCGCTTCATTGCCTTCGTGAACACGCTGGTCTCCTTTGTCATATCGCTTTAGTTCGAGTCACACCCGGCATGGTCATAAAATGTGCAAACACTATTCTATACTGGGAGTAACGTATTCGTTTACACTTAGATAATAATTCGTGATTATGTTCGTTTACAAGGATGAAACTCATTCAACCTCTTCTACAAATGCACATGTTCATTGCAGAAGGTAACGTTGAAGCTTGTATTTATATCTATTCCTTGCCTAAAGATTCTAATCTATAGTAGGTATTCAGAGTCGTTACTTATATTTAAGATTGCCTTCAGCATTTGCTTAAGTCTCTATTTCCTGTACAAGACAGGAATTGGAAACATGAGATAGATAGGGATAGCAAATGCTTAAGACGATCTTAACACTAGAAAAACTGAAACTTTGTATATACCTATATTGCTCAAAGCAATAAAAATGACTGCATTGTGAAAGAATAATGTGTAAAGAAATTTGTCTAAAATTAATTTTTAATATTTTTTATATCATTTACAGTAATATAACAAGTTATTAGTAAATGTTAACAATAAAAAAAATTTACTNATCTAGTGTTAATATAAACGCCTTTGTCTCCCTTCAGCCAACAACTCTGCTTTTTATCCTCTTTTCTTCTTCACTTACTACTGTTCGCCTCGCGCTCTTATACCAACTGTAATCTCTTTTTCTCGCATACTTTCCTACCTAACACGACGTAGTCTTCTTTGTCTCTTGACATACTCCACGTTCGTTACGTATTTTCGTCTCTCTCACACGCACTACTCCCAAGTCCTCTTTTCCGCTTCACGTCTTTTATTTTTTATATTTAACGCGAAACTCTGCCTCACTCTTCCATTCTCTTGCTTATCCTCGTTTCGTCCGTCTCTTCTTTTCTCTCAGGCATCTTCTCTACTACTGGTAATTATCTCTCTTTCTCTCTCTGTCTTTCGTACGAACCCTCGGAGTTATCGCCTCTCCTCGTCGCGCTCACCCCGACGGTTCGGGATTCGCTCGATCCTGCGTGCATTCCCCTCGCGTTTTCTCTCTCCGTGGCAACCGCCTCCGCGCAGGACGCCAGGCGTCGTCGCCGGACGAGCGGCAACATTCTGCCGGACGCCCGCGCCGCCGGGAACGATCAGTCGCCGCTCCGGCCGCGTACCAAACCGGCCTTACACTATCCGAGAGCATTCGCGTTTCTCCCCTGATTTCGAATCGAACGACTATTTGGATCCACGGTTTCGCTCCGAGGGTGCGTCGACGTTCGACTCACAGGGGTGGCTCGGCTGGCTGAACCTCTCTCTGCGAAGCTTCCAGACGCCGTGCCGAGGTGTGTACCCGTGTAATTTCTAGTGTTTCGATCGCGATTCGATCTCTACTAATAGGAGCACCTACGCTCCTCCGTTCATCAGCCTCATAGACGTTCGCTCGGTCCTCGTTGTCTTCTTTCTTTTCTTCGAAATTTT
>NW_017138058.1:0-375 GCF_001652005.2 Ceratina calcarata | reverse complement strand
TAACATCCTTTCCTGAGATATAGTCTTCGATATTTCTCTGGTTGGTGCGTGGTTTAATTTTTTTCCCTTGTCGCTATCTCAAAAACGAGCTTCATTCGCGTTTCGCTCGCCGATTACAATTTAGCGACAAGTTGTTTGCCGCGCCAATTTATATTCGCGCAGTTTCCAGCGGTAACGTCCGGTTGCTAGGAGACGGACCGGGCCGCGGTTTGGCAATTGAAATTAATTTGGGTGATTTTTAGAAAACGCGCACAGACACTGCGCGCACGCGATCCCAAGATTACTTTTCAGTTTCAGTGAAAACTTCATTTAAAATTTTTGTCCTCTGTTCGCATTTTTCGTTAATGCAATTTTCACTCCGTCTTGCAGTTCAAG
>NW_017138057.1:0-375 GCF_001652005.2 Ceratina calcarata | reverse complement strand
GTGGACCGGTTTATTAAATATCAAAGTGGGTGATAATAATAATAAAAAAAATGTATATCCGTTCACATGAGTCGTAGATTTTGCGCTCGGTTTTAATTTGTTTTCATTTAACAATAAATCGGCGAGCTTTGTTATCGGGGCCTTCCGTCGAATCAGGTTTTACGAGATCTCACCATTGTTCGCAGATTATGTAATTGCGATGAATAGCTCATCGGGTTTTGCATTTAATCGAGCGGGGTATCTGAAGTGAAATATTAAATTCGTTTGTTTGATTAAGAGTTATGTAACTCAGTTTTATTTCCTCTTGGAAGATAATTCAATATTATTTATTATTCAAATTAGAAAGAATGGAATATTTTATGGACTATTAAGTGA
>NW_017138056.1:0-376 GCF_001652005.2 Ceratina calcarata | reverse complement strand
AAATAGAAGAAAGAAATATAAAAACATAGAACAATGAATGACACTAAAATAAACACGTAGGTTATATGCTTCGTTACTTTGAAGTATACATGTAGTATATATATATATGTACATAGATCGTACGGTGGTCACTGGCGCCAAATCGGCCACAACATTAGAAAAAATGGGGTGGTCATGANCGTTTTTTTAGTACTGCACAGAACGCAGCAAAGGATACAACTGATTAGAGACGAGAGACATTTGAAGGAACGATGGAGAATAAGAATGTATTGGGTTGTCCGGAAAGTTCGTGCCGATATTTTAGGACAATTAAAACGCAAATCATTTAAATATCGTGTATGGTTGATTTTGATTGATTTAGCATTCGTGCTAATTA
>NW_017138055.1:0-375 GCF_001652005.2 Ceratina calcarata | reverse complement strand
AAGAGAAAGCAGGAGAGAAAAGGGGAGAGGAGATGAGGGCAGTTGGAGAATAGGTCTCTGGAACGTGGCAGGATTAGAGAATAAAGACAAGAAATTCTGGAAGGAGATAGGGGAATGGGAGGTGATAGTGATGTTAGAGACCTGGCTGGAGAAGAAGAGATGGGGAAAAATAATGAACAGACTGCCGAAGGGATACAGGTGGAGTAAACAATGGGCAAAGAGGAGGAACAAGAAAGGAAGGGCAATGGGTGGGATGTTAATGGGGTGAGAGAAGAGATGGCGAGCGGGGAAAAGGTAGAAGAAAATGACACAGAGGAGCCGATGGTGGGAGAAGTCCGAGTGGGGGAAGATGAGTGGAAGGTGGTAGCGGTGCAC
>NW_017138054.1:0-375 GCF_001652005.2 Ceratina calcarata | reverse complement strand
AAGTAATAATGTGTACATATGTATTATATGTATAATACTCTGACACATTAAACATATTTTTCAGATATTTTTCTAAAGATGGTTGAAATTAGTTCATTCATATATCATCCAACAATAATTGTTTGCATCTTTACATCGATGTAACAGTACCAATCAATAAGTCACACTTTTTGTTTAATCCTCTTTTTCAGTTAAAACAATGTACATCTTTCAACTAGCCATGGCACGTGTGCATTACGTTACGTAACACCACGGCACACGTATCTAATCAGTCATTCTCTAATAAATGTCTATTGGGAGTCGCTCGTTTTCAAAAGAAAATATACGTCATGAGTATAATTAGTCGCCGTTGATAAACTGTTGCAACTCCCTCCT
>NW_017138053.1:0-375 GCF_001652005.2 Ceratina calcarata | reverse complement strand
GGGCGGTAGGAGTTATCCACTATTCCTGTAGATAACCGAGTGCCTTGGTGTAGAAGAAGGTGCAGGGCGAGAGCAGGCGCCGGTGCGGTACATTATATCTGTATTCTCCAGGCTTTGTATTCGCGCGTTTATAACCACTTATGTAAAATAAAGTAAATTTATAAACGCAGCTCGCGCCGTCTTTCTCTCCTCACCGCACGGCTTCCCACGCAGCCCCATCCCTTGTGGGAAAAATCACCTTTTCCGCCTAAAGCCAACATATTTTCCATTTACTAGAAATGCAAAATTTCGCATGAAATAGGATGGGTTATTGGTATTGTATCTAGTTGTTCTCCATTGGCTAAAATAGCCTAAGTTCCCATACGAATAGAGTAG
>NW_017138052.1:0-375 GCF_001652005.2 Ceratina calcarata | reverse complement strand
AACCCCCGGGGGTACAAACGATTGTGAATGCGGTACAAACGGGTACAAACGATTTCGCAGCAGCACCCGTTCGCGGATTTGAAATATGTCAAAAAACGTAGAAGTTAGCTTCCACCCCTACCTTCCGAGCGCGGTACAAACGAACCCCCGAGGGTACAAACGAATGTGAAGGCGGTACAAACGGGTACAAACGATTTGGAAACAGCACCCGTTCGCGGATTTGAAATATCTCGAAAAACGTGGAAGTTACTTTTCACCCCTATCTTCCGATCGCGGTACAAACGAACCCCCAGGGGTACAAACGAATGTGAAGGCGGTATAAACGGGTACAAACGATGCTTAATCGAATGACTATTGGCATATTGCGATATCTTA
>NW_017138051.1:0-376 GCF_001652005.2 Ceratina calcarata | reverse complement strand
GTGTATCCTGCATGTGTTTAGGGCACTGGCTTTTTTGTGAATTTGGAACGTTGCGCGGCTAGGTACGCTGATAGAGCGGCACCGTAACCTCCGAACCTCGTGAACGTTGTGAGGTGTAACCTTACAAACGANCACGTAACCGACGGATCACTTCGAATTCTCCTTCCGAAGGGACAACTTCGCGTAATTTCTGTACAGTAACGCCGTCCTGAGAATTCAATATTCTTTGATCTCAAGCAGTATTATCGGTAATTAAGAATCGCGGTGCTATTTCTTATTGTTAATATTAGCGCGATATAGAGTGTGTATGTGAGTGGCCAGCACGAGGTATTGTGAATTTACACGTGCGAGTATCCGGAGGCAACGACCCGTAAGT
>NW_017138050.1:0-375 GCF_001652005.2 Ceratina calcarata | reverse complement strand
TGACACAAGCACTTCTCGTCTTCGCTTTCCCGCGAATACAGTGGGTGCTCCTTCTCGTACGTCCTCTCGCTGGACCCCACGAGACAGCCGTTTGTCGAACGTCCTGGATACACGAATTCACACGGTAGATCCTCCACCTGGCAGGGATGCACTGCACAAATGCGTTATTCACCGAACTGAATTCCGCCTCGGTTGAACGTCGACTCCTTGAATTCGTCAACTGTCGAATTATCCTCGGTCGTCGCGAGATGCGGAATTGCAAGGTATCTCCGTCTCGCTCGCACCTAGGTGATACGTCACGTGCGCGTCTTCGTACTCCGACGCACTCTGCTCGATTCGAACTTTTTTCGGTCGCGGAAGCAAAACGACCGAGCC
>NW_017138049.1:0-4013 GCF_001652005.2 Ceratina calcarata | reverse complement strand
TCGCGATTGCGTATCATCGATGCGTATCATACTATTTTCTACACTAATCATTTTATTGAAACCATTCAGTATTGTATGATTTATTATTACACGATTGTATCGATTTGTAATTAAATTGAATTGGCAATGGATATGAAATTCGTGAGCTGTTTTAATGGAATACCGGGTCGATTAAAATGTAGTGGTTGGTGATCTCGCGGGATGATTTCTTGAGTCACAGGAATTCCGCAGAAGCTTTCAGAGCAGGGTTGTAATTGAAATTTAATTGAAGTTCCTCGAGATCGAAGCTTGTTTGTTTTTAAGTCACGTAATTGAAGTTCTGATTAAGTTCGATGGGAGATTAAGAATTTTTATGGAATGAGATCTCGTTATTAGAGAATATCGATGCGATAGGTAGAAGTTTTGCAAAAGCGAAATATTCTTAACTAATAATAATAATCGAAATAATATAATCGAACTAATATAATGTTTTATATGATAAATGAAATATTTAATTATTTGCTATAACATTTTATTTTACTTTTATTTTAGTAATAATTTCCCAATCAAAACGCAAGCATTGCATTTCACTATACATAGAGAGGCGTCGGGGTTAGCGAAACGAGTTCAGAATTCCTCCGATGAGTTTGAAATTCAATAACGCTTGAAAAATCGAGCGAACCGGAGAAAGTTACCAGTGAACCGACGCGCGGTAAGCAGAAACACAAAGTTCCAAGTTACACGCGGTTCGAAAATTTGATTGTTCTTTTATCGGTGGACGATTGGTCGGTTTTAATTTATTCAATGTGCTAACGTAAAATGTGCCGTTGTTTGCCGAGGCAAGCGAAACTCGGGGAACGATCAAAAGATGTAGAATGGCTCGAAGGGAAAATTCTTCTTTCTACGGTTTACAAGTTTTCCAAGTAAACCGAGCTTTCAGGTCCAGTCATGGGCAAACGCTTCTACCCAGTTCTTATTTTAGATTCTTCGGATAATACAGTGCAGCCTTTCGGAATGCAACGTTCATAAATCTTAAAGAGAAAATGTGTTTCAATATGGACGCACGTAGAATTAAAACTGAATATAAGACAACAGTTTTTAAATAGCTGTTTGAAAAACTGCATTTGAAGCACATAATACGATAAATTGCATTACTCGAATCGTGAACGCGTTTTATCATCAATCATACTCCAGCCAGCAGCTACTATCTGCATTTACCAAAATTCACAAGTGCTCGGTGCATTATCTACTAAACACTCGAGTACACGACGGAGGCTAAGATAGCTCCGTCAACTTGCCGGCGAAAGAAGGCAAGTAAAACACGAAGAAGATCGATCATACGGCCATCTTGTTTGCATACTGAATGCATAACTCACTTGCACGCGTACACCCTCAAAGGGCTACGGTACTAACACAGATTGCGTCGCGGGAAACTGTATCAGGTATCGAATAAAATTCGCGTTCAACCTTTGAGGCGAGTCGGGGCTTTTGCACGGTTCTCTTAAAAATTTCTATAACAGTTCCCCGAAGCCTTGGCANAGAGAGGCACACATGCGTTTAATAAACATGTGCTTACGTGTCGAAATTTGTTATAAAAGAAACGAACAGAATTTTCCAGTAGACCTAATATAATAATTATTAGAAAATTTCATCCCATTGAATGAAAAGTGTCCATCCTCCCACAAATACTTGATTAACGCGTTGTTATCTATCGGCGTCGGAGCAGAAATTCTCGGCGAGGAAAGTTTTCGCAACACTCCCTGCACCCGCGATCGTATTACCTTAATCACGGGGTAATTACGTAGGGCTACGTCACTCCGTCGCTCAAACAGGCAAGTACGTGCGGCCTGTGCACGCAGCAATCTGGCAATAATAATGGCCGGTCGGTAATGCCAGCATAATTACGGAATGATGACATTACGTCGCCGACCGGAACTATGGTCAACGTATAGTTTGCAGGACTCGGCTAGCCAGCATCCAACAATACCGCCTAATAAAATGTTCAACAATTCACGCGCCGATTGGTAGCGGCAACTGTCGAGCCAGGATGTTTCACGAGCTTCCGAATGTATTAGGAAACTCTAGGATTGAAAAAATTATAGACTGAGGACTGTTTTTTAAATTTTTTTCCACCATTGATTATCTTATAAGAAATTTAATCGACGAATGAACTCTTGCATTAAAAATTATTCATAAAGTTTATAGGTTTGATAAGAATTAGCCTGTTTTAGAATTTTTATCATTTCTATTATCTCAAAAGGAATTTTCTCTACTTGAGATACGAAGGAACGACAATTGAAACGTCGCGGCGGACGCGAATCCGAGAGAATCCGTCGCCGGTCGTAAAGCACTGATAATCGAAACTGGGCAGCGTAATTAGGTAATTAGTTCCTGGTAACACGAACATCCGCGAGCCACGTTTATGTGCATAAAGTAGAGGATTTACACGTAACTCAATGTTGCCAGAGATATTGCAATCAGAGATCTCACTATCAGAATCGCGCACACCGATTTCAAGTAACGAGCTACTTTTATCGTTATTAGCCTTTACCGGAATTCATGGGGTTAATTGAAAGCATCTATAAATTCAGCGCACGTTGCGAGCTATCGATAAACCGTATGAATAATATTTAAACCGAATAAAATAAATAAAACGTTTATCGCGGCATTTTTCAAAATATATTTNATTTAAATTATTGAATAAAATATTTTGTGAAATTTATAGGATCTCGAGGACTGGAAGCGCCATATGCGGTTATGGTGTACGTGCACGGTGAGAGTTTCGAATGGGGAACAGGGAACATCTACGACGGTTCAGTTTTAGCTAGTGCTGGCCACGTCATAGTGATCACCCTCAACTATCGTCTTGGAATTTTAGGTACGTACAACTCTCATCAGAGAATAAACCAGATAATTTAATTAGTAAGTATAGAACTTTATTTTAGTTAGTTTCGGTTCATTTAGTACCAGAGTTATGGTCGACTGATGTTCGTATTGCTCTTTGTTCCACGAAAGCCATTAAACCTGAAAATGTCGTCTATTGAGAAACTGTGATAAATTACTTGAAGCTAATTCCTGTTTACGTGACGATCATATTTTTCTGCGGACGGGATAAACTATGTGAGAAAAAGTATGTAAAAACCGGAGGAGCTGTCTCCATCAATTCTTTGACCCGGATGAAAATACAAGTGCGCAAGTTTTTCAATTGCTGGCTGTAATCAATTAGAAAAGCGTAACATCAATTACGAGTTTTTGTTGCACGAAAAGAAAATGTAAAAGCGGGAACCGAGTATTTCATGAATAATGCTTGGTAAAAAATAAATAATTCATCCGACCCGAATGAATTCTTATTTGGCCAGCCTTTTTGGCCGGGCTCATTATTCATTTGTCGCGTTAAATTCCGTCCAAACGTTACAACCGCATATACGCGGTACAAACGGGCGCGCGCCGCGTCGCATTATTTAACATTATAATTGCGCGCCGGCCGACGGTTGCATAAATCCATCCGATCGAGGATTAATATTTTACGGTTCCTTTAGCGTATTCAATTACGGTGTCTGCGGTCGAAAACCGAATCGTGGCTTCTGGCTACGTGCGATCGAATAGCCGGCGCTTATCGCCAAATTAGAATCCACGCGGAGATAGATCTTAACCCAGATCTCACCGCTCCTGCCCACCAACGTATAATTTTATTTGCTCGACATAACTGAGTTCCCATTTCAATAGAAATTAATCAATGAACTACGAAAGTTGATGAGCGTTTCATAATTTCATTTCTGTTCTCTCATTTTGGAAGCATATTTAGAATTCTTGGTGTTAATATAAAGAATGAGTGACTATTACAATTATTTAAATCTGATTTTCGATTTCAACAGGAGTTAATTACTGAACTACGAAATTTGATTTCGTTTCTGTTCTCTCAAATCATTTTGCTAGCATATTTCGAAATCTTGGTGTTAATATAAAAAATGAGTGACTATTGCAATTATTCAAATCTGTATTTCGATTTTAATAGGAATTAGTTACTAAACTGC
>NW_017138048.1:0-375 GCF_001652005.2 Ceratina calcarata | reverse complement strand
CGGCAACTACCACGAAAATAATTTTCAACTTGCCACTTGTGAACGCATAGGTCAATCGCTTCCTTCCATTTAACCATTTTTCCCCGTGGGCGACAAATGTATTTTGAGCTAACAGGGGATCCACCTCCTCTAAAATCTGGAAACTGTTTATAGGAAAACTCGAGAAATTAGTTTGCATCACGGATTTCACCAAATTCGGGTCGCGGACAACTAATGCCGGCACTAATCCTTTGTAAAATCCAACCATGCTGCAATCCTTGTACTGCTGGTACATTTCTTGAACTAGTACGCCCGGAGCTTTTTGCATGGTTAACGCGGGTAGCATGTGACCAACGATCGGGTACCATCCTTTGGCCGTTGGAATATTATTTCTTT
>NW_017138047.1:0-375 GCF_001652005.2 Ceratina calcarata | reverse complement strand
GAGTTGATTAGTCACACGTAGACCCGAGCAGATTTGCGTTGTCGATTTCGTTCGAACATCTTCAAACACAGTGCTGGAATTCTGAAGGCGAGATGGTATTTCGATGATGATAGGAGGAAAATAGTGATCCGCGGCCAAAGTAAACCGGATCAGTGAAACGCGTAAAATTATCTACCGGTGATTTTATATGACAGCCATTCTCGTGAAGCTTATGAATGTTATTTATTATATCCTCGTCAATGTGTAATAACAATGGATATACAGAAGTGAGCAAAAGTTAAATAAAAATTTGAAAGAAATTTCTTTTTAGTATTTAACAATGTTTGGATGCATGATGCAGACGCAGTTAAGTTTAATTATTATTCAGTGTACATC
>NW_017138046.1:0-375 GCF_001652005.2 Ceratina calcarata | reverse complement strand
GGGTTGGAAAGTACGAATGTTTAATACAATTTATCATTTTCGGTTAAATGTAACATACATTTAGATATCTTTTAAATACGACTTATATCATCTAATACAGACTTTTATGCATTAACGATTTTCGAACTACATGTATTCGAATGCGTTAAAAGATATTTAAGCACCAGAAACAAAATCGACTTAAAATCTTTGTCAATTCTAATGCTTAGATCGCAAAATAAGTTTTAGGCTTAAAAAGAGTCTGAATTCTAATCGTATTGTACTATCCCCGCATAAAAAAATTCATACTGATTGTCTTGGAATAATTGTGCATAATTCATTAAATTATAAACATGTAAGATACATTCGTGTAAACGACCGGTATTATACCTGTCT
>NW_017138045.1:0-375 GCF_001652005.2 Ceratina calcarata | reverse complement strand
ATTATGTTACCTCCATCGTTGCATGTACGCAGATTTTATCCCACACCACCTAGCTGGACGTCGTTCATTGCATTTTACAATCACTATCAATCGCGTGCACGTATTAAGAGGGAGAATTTAATCATTTCTGCGAATCCGTCCGATGAACATTTCGGTGATGCGTATAATCATAAGAAATCGATAGTGCGCGCAACATGATCATTTATCACTGCAGTCAATCTTTAAAGACGGTATTCCGTTAACTAAATAGCCCAATAAATTGGCCAAAAATATGGATTTACGGGAATATAATAAGATTCTTAGATCGTCAAGTACCGCTTCGTAAAGGCGAAAGTTAAATCTAGCGTCCTCTGGTCATGGCTTTAATCAGAATAA
>NW_017138044.1:0-375 GCF_001652005.2 Ceratina calcarata | reverse complement strand
TCATTTTAAATTTATATCTCCCAAAAGATGTAACAAAGGTTACATATTCTGAGATTTTCTCAGTTAGTTCTACTTACCAGAATCCTCTTTTTGCATCTAAGGTACTAAAAATTTTTGCATTTGGCATTTGTACACACAATTCATCAAATGTCGGAATGACATGTCGTTTATATTTTTATTAAGATCTGTAAGATATAAACATATCTTTATGCCACCATCTTTCTTTTGTGTAATAACAAGTGGATTAACCCAATCGATCGATGGTTCATTTACTCTTTCAATCAAAGCTAATTTTTCCGTTTTATTTAATTCTTTTTTAAGCGGTTCAAGTAATGCTATAGGAACTGCAAGCTGCTGTGCTACCTTTAGCGCCTT
>NW_017138043.1:0-375 GCF_001652005.2 Ceratina calcarata | reverse complement strand
CGGTTCGGCCGAGCCACCGATAAGTGCCGTGGTGGTGCCGACCGCTCGCTCTAGGGAACGCGTCTTAAAGCTAAGGGCGGGTTCTCAAATGAACAAGGCGAATTATCTCTACCAGATTTATTGATGTCCGGATGAGGCGGCAGGTGGCGCGGAAGGTCCGGCGGGTGGTCTTGCCACTGGGCAAGTTAGTTACAAGTAAAGGTAACAAGTAAAGTACAAAGTAAAGTTACAAATAATAAGACTTACTACTTGACGCGGGCTATACTTGCGGCGCGGCTTATACTAAACACGTAGATTCCAAATACTATAGTATGACTAGACTTATCACTAAGGGACTCGATGTCTATCGGAACTATCGCGCGAGACTCTATGTCT
>NW_017138042.1:0-375 GCF_001652005.2 Ceratina calcarata | reverse complement strand
TTTTCAATATTATTTTCGATATCTTTTAAAAGGTAGCATTAATTGTACAACAAATTCTGTTCAAATATTGAGTTCATGTTTTTTAACAATCGAAGCGCAGTATGAGGAAAAACCGTCCGTTCGTTTTTGTTACGTTAAAACAGTAACCAGTTACGGGTTTTAATCAGTATCGATTAAATAAATTTGTTTCATGGTCCGAATTTCGAAAACTCATTTAAAGATTGAAACATGAGAAAAACAGATTTTCCACAGCTTTTGATAAAACAAGAATATTGTCCGTTCGTGTGTTTCGATAAATTTCTCGCACATCGTTTCTACGATTAATTGAACTGATAAGTTAATGGAGTATTTATGGCACAGGTTGGAAGCCAAGGT
>NW_017138041.1:0-375 GCF_001652005.2 Ceratina calcarata | reverse complement strand
TTTGCTGGAACCATAGTTCCCACGGGGTTACGCCCTTGATACTGCTGGTTCCTGTACGGTTCAGAGTGTCGACTGCCCTGTTCACTGCTTCCGCCCAGATCTCCGCACGGAACCCTCCGCCGAGAAGTAGCGTGCGTCCCGCTTCCTTCAGGGTGCGATTGTCCCTCTCCGCGGACCCGTTTTGTTCTGGCGTGTATGCCACCGTCTTCTGATGTCTGATTCCAAGGGAGTCTGTTAATTTTTCAATTTCGCTGTTCGCGAACAACCCGTTATTGGTTCTGAGAATCTTCACTTCGCGTGGGCATTGTTTCTCGGCTCTCCTCAGGAATTTATGGACATGGCTAGCTGTCTCCGCCTTGCTGGCCAGGAAGTATA
>NW_017138039.1:0-375 GCF_001652005.2 Ceratina calcarata | reverse complement strand
ATAGAAAGCGAGGCTGGGCAGGTTGGAAAAGGAGAAAAGGAAAAAGGTAAGGAAGATTGGAGATTGAAGGTGCAGGTAGGGTGGAGAAAAAGAAATAAGGAGAAGTAGAAGGAAGGATAGGAAGAGGAGGAAAAGAGGAGTATGGAAAGAAAGGAAGAAAAAGCGGATGGGGGAGACGAAGAGGCGAAGAAAAGTGGTAGGAAAACGAACGCAGAAAGGTTGATGAGGGAAAGGGGAGCATCATTAGGGAGTTACGGGGACCTAGGCGAAATGTGGAAAAGGAAAAGGCAGATGGCGGAGGAGGAAGAGCAGGAGGAGAAGGAGGAGGAGTGGATGTTCAGAAAAAGCAAGAGGGTGGTGAGGTCTCCGGAGGGT
>NW_017138038.1:3052-5081 GCF_001652005.2 Ceratina calcarata | reverse complement strand
TATGTATGTATGTATGTATGTATGTATATGCGCGCGACGGCGGTATGCATATACATGGTACGCTGCGGTGTACCGTGTATGTACATATAGCAGCGTATTCATAGAGTCGTGCACACGTGCGGCATCGGATAGAGGCGGGTATCCACTTGGCACAGAAATTGGATAAGCCCTGAAAGGTTAGGTGGAATGTGTACCGCGATATCGGGCCAGAAGATGGGAATCGAAATACGTTATATACACTCTGCGGGACGAACTTCCGGTGCTGGTTATTACTCGCCGACCGCCACCGATAATTGTAATCTTGACCGGAGCCAGTGACTTTTTACGTGCCTGTGACGAATCATTTGGCTTCGAGCGATAGTACGAATTAATACGAACGTTAATTTTACGATCATGTTAAGGATGTATTGGATATACAGTCAATCCTAAAAGTTTATCTATACATTTTTATTCTGACTTGAGTATTTAACGAGTTAAGCATGATTATTTGGCATTTTATTGGCACTGATAAAATCCGACCGTCCCACCGTCGAAATGCCGAACTTTTGGCAAAAAATTTCGTTTTTCCTCAATAACTCCTAAACCGTTAGATCTACGGGAAAATTGCATACAACCTTTCTTGTAGAGGACGACGAGATCTACAATTTCCATATAAAAATGTTTCGCTAGTGTCTATAGTTTACGAGTTATTGACGAAAAACGAAAAAACAGTTTTTTGCAAATTACTCGTGAACTATTGATGTTAGCGAAAAAATTTTACATGGAAATTGTAGATCTCGTCGTCCTCTACAAGAAAGGTTGTATGCAATTTTCCCGTAGATCTAACGGNGACTTAGACCACCTTCATAATTATGGGCACAAATATGAAAAATACTCATTTTTTTTTTTTTTATCTTCACGGCGATTTTCTCACAGCATGAAAGAGCAACGTTATCGATTCACCCTTTGACTTAAAACCGAAAACGAGCAACGAGACATCTGTTACCACTAGAAGTTTTTTAATCGTAATCCGAACACGGGTGAATCTTATCTTACGGGTGGAGGTCGAAGGTGTCGATCGTATCGTAGAGCCGTGATGAAACTGGCCGTGGGACGGTGGCACTAAAACCGAAGTAAGTCGAGGAGGGGGAGGGGGGTGGATTAGCAGAGTGGCAACGGATTAAGCGACGGGTCCGCATAACGCGGCGCCAATTAACGTTGGAGAAGCTGCGAAATAACTTCGGGGTGTATCCGGCCGCGGTCGTTTATCGATCGGCACCCTTCTCGTCTCTCACGCCCCCCCGGCGCGAGTCCGAATTCTTTTCCGCGCCGTTTCGGACGGGGCCGCGACGAATTCTAATTTTTCACGGCTGAGTCGAACGTGAATTCGCTGGAATTCCAGGCCTTCGAGCACCGACGAGCGGTACGACGAGTACGGGGACCGGGAGTACCGGGCGGCCGAGCGTTTGGGCGAGCAGATGTCGACGGAAAACTGCCACGCCCTTTATCCGGAATGCCGCAGAAGTGTGCTAGACGTGTTTTCCACGGTTATCACGTGAGCCGGAAAACCGCACCCGCACTTCTCTACAACCGAAGACACGTGCATGCACGCGAAATTCTGCTCGTTGACCACAGTTCGGAGCGGACGGACATCCGGACTCTATTTATTTTCCGTGCAGATTTCAATCTCGTTCGAGCGAGCTTTGCTCATTCGCAGGCTCGAATAAAATTGATACAGAGAAACATCGCCTACTACGTATTGTCAAGTAATTTTTTTTTCACAGAAGAGGTACGGCGAGGTCGTGAAATTCGTCATAAAAATTAGTAACTGATATCTGTTACGGTCACTCATTTTCATCAGACACGAAAATCCTTTCTACCGAAGGGTGGAAACATTTCTCTGGAATTCCTGGTTACGAGAAGTTCCAAATTTATGAAAAAACTGATCTGAATTTTTTAAATTCTTTTCGTCCGGAGTTTCGACGAGCGACCATTTGATAGGAAATAATCACAGTCTTAAAGAGGTGGCATTAACACTAGATTGCCCAAG
>NW_017138038.1:0-1024 GCF_001652005.2 Ceratina calcarata | reverse complement strand
GTCCATTATCGTGCACGTCGAGCCAAGTACGCGTAACGCTTAAAAGCTCGAAGGAAAAGTGTAACGAGGGAGAGAGAGACGGAAGGCGGAAGGTGTAGGTGGAAGGACCGAGGAGTCGCGCAGTATGTATATAATATGGAGGAGAAAATAAAACCGGAAGGGATCCTCCAAGGAGCAGAGTGTTTGCCCTCAAAACGTAAGAGTTAAACGGGTTTAATATTTTCCCCGGAATTTATTTTATCGATCCTCCTTTTTATCAAAGGCCCTGCTAATATCAGCTCGTTAATATTCAACCCGCGGTTTGAAAAAACTGTTGGCCGCGTCTGCGAAGGATTCAGCGCACATTCAACCGATATTTACTCGATGCAACGCTCTTTTTAATTGTCTTAGAAATCGCTGCCTCGGGCGAACCGAATTCATGAGGTGAAAATCTCCGTAAAAGTGAATGGATAAAATGGTGGTATATACTAAGTTTCAGTCTTTCTAGTGTTAAATTGAATGCTGTTCATGTCAGAATTTCTACTCACTTATTTTTCTATAATTTTGAAATAACTCACACAGTGAATAAAAAATATAATCTTGAATTTATAGCAGTAGAAATTGTGATATTTACCCTGTTACTCACTTATAGCGTTTTGAAAATCTCAGTTTCCTCGGTGCGAACGAACTGAGGTACCTACTCGACTGAAACTTAAAACGAAGGACCAACGCCGAGTTTAAAGAGCAAGGCACCAAGTAAGTTTACTTATCCCGACCCTGACCCGTCCGGAGAACTAAATCTTAGCTGAAATTATTATTTCGCTGGTTAAGCTGCAATCATTTTTACGATAGGCCCAGTTTTACGAGCTCGCCGTATCTCTTCCCTTGTTGTGTTATTAGCACTAAACCTGGTCAAGAAGGTCTTCAGTGCTTCTGTAAGAAATAAAAATAACATGAAATTTATATTACACACGGTGGGTCGGAAATCGTAGTATAAGGCAGGGGATGATTCCCTACTCTACCCTAAAAATGGCAAAAGGTCACA
>NW_017138037.1:0-375 GCF_001652005.2 Ceratina calcarata | reverse complement strand
CCTCCACCAAGAAACGATTGTCCAGCACCACCGTGTCGTCCACCTTTAGCTGACATCCGCTCGTTAGTTTGACAAACTTGATAGCGACTTTGAGCCATTTCACCGTGACCTCGTCTTCGCATGACATCAGAAAACCCCCATTTTTCCGGAAAAATGATAGAAAACTCGGTCGGACGAACCCGAGCGACTTCCTCTTCCTTGCCTCCGTATATTTAACAACACACTCGTTTAGCGCATCACCGAACTCCTCGGCTTCAGCATGCGAGAAGACCCGGTCCGGAAAATCGACCGGAACTATTGCAACTTGATGAACTGGTTCGTTATCATCCCTCGAAAACGGTCTATTCATGGCGAACTTCGATTAAGCTGGTCACA
>NW_017138036.1:0-375 GCF_001652005.2 Ceratina calcarata | reverse complement strand
TTCCGTCTGCATGTAACCAAAAGGTGCTTGATAGCGGCTCTCTTGAACTAATCGTTATCCCCCTGTCCGACTTTTTCCTGTTAGAGCATCTAAACATACAGTGTAATTCATATAAAAGAACAGCCTATAATCGGATTCACTTAGAAACTACTTCTCCTCTTCCTCCTGTCATTCACAAAAAATTTTCCAGTGAGACCACTTGGTCAAATTTCAATCTAAACTTTACGCTAATAAAAATCAGGAACCCCTTAAACAATCCTTCCCTTTCCTTCTATTCAAACAACTAAAAAGAAGACAATACATCAAGTAACACAACCAACCTTTCTCCCTTTGATTTAGCATGACCTCCCTTCTGATTCTCCTTCTTTCCCGCCA
>NW_017138035.1:0-375 GCF_001652005.2 Ceratina calcarata | reverse complement strand
GATCGAAATCAGTTGTTTTATTTCAGTTGAATATTAACCCATTGTAAAAGTAAGATGAAAAAAGAGAGTTTCCAAGCAAAGATCGAGTTGCAATTGTCCAGTTCTTGATGCATCAACAGAAAACCAAAAAGTTGCAGAAAAGTGCAATTACGTTAACTGCAAAGCAACTTAAGTGTAACAGAATGAGCATATCAGAAATTTGGAAACGTGCTTCTGAAAATGATTGTCAAGGTGAATCTTACGCTAATGTTTATTCTTTGAAAAAACAAAACTATGGACGTAAATGCAAAGACTATGAAGAAAAATTTAACTTATTCCTCTTAGCAAAAGAGGCATCATAAGATCAACCTATAAGTTTAAAATGCAGTAAAGAAA
>NW_017138034.1:0-375 GCF_001652005.2 Ceratina calcarata | reverse complement strand
CGTCGATGTCGTTATCGTTGTCGTCGTCATCGTCGTCGACGTCGATGTCATTATCGTTGTCGTTGTCGTTGTCGTTGTTGTAGTTGTTGTTATCATTATCGTTGTAGTCGTCGTTATTGTCGCTGTCGTTGTCGTTGTTGTAGTTATTGTTCTCGTTATCGTTTGTGTAGTTATCGCTATCGCTATCGTTGTCGTTGTCGTCGTTTTTAGTTGTTATTGTCGTTGACGTTGTTGTAGTTGTCGTCGTTGTAGTTGTCGTCGTTGTAGTTGTCGTCGTTGTAGTTGTCGTTATTGTAGTCGTCGTTATTGTCGTTGTAGTTGTCGTCGCTGTTGTCACTATCGTTGTAGTTGTCGTTATTGTCGTTATCGTTGTTG
>NW_017138033.1:0-375 GCF_001652005.2 Ceratina calcarata | reverse complement strand
GATACGTAGTGGGGTAGCTGCCATATAAACCCCTGGTGTTCCTCGTAGTTCATCAATAGTCTCAACATGAATCAAGACCGTGCTGAAGTATTGAATCAATTGGTGAGTAAAAATATATTTTTTCTTTGTTGAAACGCTATAATTTTCTCTTTTTTCTTCGTTTAAATAAAGTGTCCTGATCGTTGTTCGTAGAAACGGTGGGCCGGTTGCCTGTGCCGGTGTGGATGCATCCGGGGCGAGTATCGGCAGGCAGTACAAGACTATCGCAGGTCCTATAGGAATGATCTGGACGAGTACTGGGATTGGGTCGACAGCTATGTCCTGGACTACTTATTTGGTGAGTTCGTTTGTCCTTTTCCTACTCCTCTTTCCTCT
>NW_017138032.1:0-375 GCF_001652005.2 Ceratina calcarata | reverse complement strand
GTCACAGAGCGATGGCTTATCGCCAATGCTAATTTCGCGCTCGGAGCACCACGGTTGCTCGCGTTGAATTCAAAATGAAACGATCACCGAGGGATGATCGCCAGGCGCTAAGACGGGATGATATTTCATCGATCGACCTCTCCTCTCACCTTACAAAGTCGCCAATTCGAGGACATCTTAAATTCATCCCACACACCGTTTCAACCGAATCCAAATTACATGCGAGTTTAACCGCGTTTCGATCGTCAAACCTACTGCATTACATCGTCTCTCGTCACCAGATCAACGCGATTAATAAAAAAGTCATTAACTTAATTCATTAAAAAAATATATAAAAATTAATGACGACGTATTTATATTTTTTATAAATAAAAT
>NW_017138031.1:0-375 GCF_001652005.2 Ceratina calcarata | reverse complement strand
TTTATTGTATCAATTATTGTGTCATTCGTATCATTTATTGTATCAGTTATTCTATCACTCATTGCAAAATTATTGCACGAAGCATTATATCTATGATTTGTTGTATAATTTATTGTATCACACGTATCATTTGTTGTAGCACTTGTATCGATTATTGTGTCACTTGTAACATTTTTTGTATCATTTATTCTATCACTTATAGCAGCACTTATTGCACGAATAAAAACATGCACGAAAATCTTGAATGGTGAATAATTAAAAAACGAGAAATTAGTTAATTATAGAAAATTGAAATTTACAAAACATACCTGAAAATGTGGCGTCGTTAATAAATATCAATGACGCAATACGGTTGGTTTAGTAATAAAAATAGTT
>NW_017138030.1:0-375 GCF_001652005.2 Ceratina calcarata | reverse complement strand
CTATGTAGCAAAATATGAAAATGTTAAACGTCAGCGATATGAGTAAGCTGACGTATGTTATGACAGTTTTTAAGTCATTGAATTCCTATAATATTAAAGAAAATAGTAATAAGGAATTTGAATGTACATTTTAAACGATCGACAAAAATCCTACCATAATGACATAATATCCAACGAGACATATGTCCACCGTGGACCCCAAAAATTCGGCGAAAGACATTTGTCGCAACGTTCTTTCTGTGAGCGTTAAAAATCTGAAATGACCAACACTTCTTACTGAGTCAACAGTATTTCGAAAATCAAAAATATCCATCAAGGAATGAGGAATTTACAGGAGTTTTTGTACATGAGACTTGTATGACCTTTCCTAACACT
>NW_017138029.1:0-375 GCF_001652005.2 Ceratina calcarata | reverse complement strand
CATGCCGGCTAGGCCAGCGGTGTCGGCTCCGCCGGCGAGGCCGGCGAGGCCGGCGTAGGGCCGCGGGCCGGTGTAGGGCCGGCGAGGCTACATAGGCGAATGCTTGTGGGAGCGTGGTGGGGAAAAGCCTGGCCGGCACCTAGTAGAAATGATAAAGCCCGGCCGGCCTGGCCCGCATAGAACTCTGGTAAATATATCCCCAAATATACCTCAGAATTACACTTTCCAGGTTGATTTTCGAGTTGTTTCCGTTGGAATGCATCTTCTTCACGTGTCTTGAAGCAGGATTCATGAGTTGTTCTTACATATGTAGTATACACGTCGACATATATGCGCTTAAGCCGAAGGTACCTCGAGAGGGACTATAAGTATATC
>NW_017138028.1:5017-5468 GCF_001652005.2 Ceratina calcarata | reverse complement strand
GCTGTCGCCAGATGGTTATCGGGTTTCGGGTCATAGTCTATTGCATCCTGTACACGCTCTTGTTGCAGCTCTTTTATTACCTCGTGAACCATCCCCCCTCTCGTTCGTTCCTCCCATTTCCTTCGACCAATCAGAATCGTTGAGATCACTACCATTGGTCCTTTCAACGCCCTTCCTCCATCGTCTCCTGGTCAACGTCCATATCCTCCACCGCTCGCGGCCAGAGAGAGAAAATTTACATATAAAGTTACCAATCGACCGCTCTACCATGGTACTCTCTCCTTTTTCATCGCCATATCGTTCTTGACCCTCTGAAACCAACCAACTCTTCTCCCTCAAGGACTCGATTCTAATAAAAATTAAAAACAAAATAAAATATATATATACATGGTGTCCCAGGACTAGTGGTACATATTTTAATGGGAGGTTCCTGAGGTGATTTTAAACAACT
>NW_017138028.1:0-4685 GCF_001652005.2 Ceratina calcarata | reverse complement strand
ACCACTATTCTTGGCAACGTGTACGGTATCAAGCTGCCGCAACGACAAGTCTCATCGACCACCCTCACGTCAATATAAAATCAAAGAGAGCGCGTCCGTCATTATACCGACACAAAATGAGTCCTGCGCAACGATTTTAAATCATATAGAAACCTTCCACCGATTCGAACGGAGCAATCATTCTGACATCTCGTTTCGATCTTAAGTTTTCTACCAGAGTTGTACATTATCAGAAATTAAACCATTCCATCGCGGGCACACTCTTTCATTCGGTCTCTCTCACCTCATCACCCACGATCCAAAGTCGCATGTAGATCACGGCTCGATATAAACCGTGTATCGGTCCCTGTCGGGCCCGATCCTCCAATCCCGGAGACCTCCCTTCTATCACCGAGTCTACTATCGACAAATTAATGAACTTTACCACACTCCTGTCCCGACCAGACACAACAGTACCTGACAATTACCCATAGCGATCATTGCTCGTAACAGTCGTCAGGATACCCCAACGACAAGTTGTACAAGCGATCAGTGTATCAGCACAGAATCACTAAGAGCGTACCCGCTGTTATATCAACACAGAATAAAAAGAAAATCAAACGACAAACCACGCAGCAACATTTCCCTCCACTCCCCTTCACAGTCATGTTAATCGAAAATTACACTCTCCCGCACATTGAAAACAGCATGCCATCTTTCCAATACTCGATCATTTATGACCAGGTAAATGTCACCAACCAGACGAACT
This sequence comes from Ceratina calcarata, assembly GCF_001652005.2. Lineage (NCBI taxonomy): Eukaryota > Metazoa > Arthropoda > Insecta > Hymenoptera > Apidae > Ceratina > Ceratina calcarata. The sequence goes on along the minus strand of NW_017138028.1, from coordinate 3,937 downwards.
CCAATCAGTTCAAGATCGATTCATACCATAAAGGAATACCATACAGCCCCACCCCTAAATGATCCAGTTACCACCTTCTCATCTAACCCATCCAACGGCTCAGCTCTGCACAATGACTTTAAGTCATACGTAAATCCTCCATCAACCAAACCAGATAATCATCCCAATGCCTCGCCTCGAATTCAACGTCTTATCAAGGGCGTTCGCGGTCAACATCTAGCCGTTTCGTTCTAACCATGGAGCCTTTCTGTTCTTGCCATACCCTCGACACTCCAAACCTCCCGTTCCCCCGCAATTCAACTGTCCCTTGACAATAACAATGACGACAATCTTCTCTCCTCTCTTTCCAATCCCAATCACGACCCTTTAACAACCATTCAACGACAGCCATCCCGGACCGTATAATCTCATCAAGACGGATGAGTCTTGTTTTAATTCTTACCACCTAGAGACATACAGCTTCCGGATCATCAATAAGATCACCGCCCTTCAACGTAGGACACTCACCAAACGTAAGCCTTCCTATGATCTATAATCTCCTTCGACCGATTACCTCGCCGTAATTATATGTTTATATATACATATGCTCTTCAGAAACAGCTCATCCCGTTCGATTCAGATGTATCGAGCGCTCCCGCCTTTCATCTCTCTCCCGCAACGAGAGAACTTCAATCCGAATCAAGCCATCTACCAGTTCAGACCGCACTCAATCCTGATCTATTCATCTCCCCAAACAGGGATCAGTAAGTAAGTCAATACCATGTTCATTCTTCAGACAGGAGAGTTGTTTGATAGATTAACCAACCGATACATCGTATTTGTCCATTTCCAGGAACAGTCACCAGCTCACCGCCCAACCAAACCCCTTATGGACCGGCCTGGTCAACCAATCTCAACAACTTTATATTCATGTATGTTGACAACAAACGAAATAGAGTGTAAAGAAGATTATTCGAAAAGTCACTAATCATGCAAGGATCACAACGGCTCCCGAGATCATTTAAATCACCCTTGCCTAACTCCTTCCTCACTCGCGTCTAGAATGAGATCATCAACCATTTCACGCTCTATCCTAACGAATTCACGGCCACCATATTCATTTCTCATTCATAAAAATAATATCCTTATCACTTACCCCTATTGTAGTCAATTACCACCGAAAAGGTATACCTCGTTCCCAATGCCAAATCCACTCTCCTCGCTCCTCACATTCGGTGGAAGCGTTCCTCTTATCGATTACAGCCACCAAACACAAGCATTTCAATCTCAGATTGTCATCGGCTAAAACCAAAAGCCAAAAAATCAGCCTCCCATTCTCAGCACTAAGCGCTCCCTAAATTAGTCTCATACAACATAAGCTAAAATTTATAACCAGCATACCTGAACCAATTCCAATCTGACTTCCCTTTCCCACTCTCAATCCCTCCGTTCTCGTCTCAGAGGGGAAGTCTCTATCCCCGGATCTCAACTTACCTCCTCGTTTCCCTCTCTATTATCAATGCCATTGCTCCAATTCTTATAACCTCGCTCCTTACTGCCGCAACCTTCCCTCAGCCTGTTTAATCATTCAGTTAATAATCAGAATGCGCATACTTCCTTATTCTCATCTACAGCCTCATGCCATACCTTTCAATTTAAACTTTCGATCGAATCACCTCGTTCACCACCACGACAGGCCCAGGGATCTCGTAATTTTTCGCTCGGCCGGAAAGTGGGGACGACGCGACCATGGTGGGGACCAATAGGTGGTGGGGGTATGCAGTGATTTTCACGGTAGCGCTGCGGAGAGCTTCGTGAACGCGCATGAGCACGCATGAGGGGAATAGTAGTGGGGATTGAAATACGAAAAAGAGGGGAAGCGAGCCGTGCACGGAAAATTACGAGATCCCTGGACAGGCCCCTTTGATCCCATTTCAGTAGTCGGCCAATCATTACGACATAAGCACCAGCTACATTTTCTGTGACATCTCGTATAATCACTCCCCATGTTCCAGCTACCTTCCCAACGATTCTCATTCTTCTATCTACAGACAATTGACAATCATTAACAGCAGATAATTCCTCAAATGTCTCACGACCATTAATCGCTAATTAAATAATTAATCAATAAAAATTAGTGCAGAAACTATAACAAAAAATTCCGTGTAACTATTCTTACCCCCGACTTTCTCTTCAGAGTGTACGACTTCAGACAGACAATAACACTCGACCGGTCCAGACACTGTTAACGTCCCTTTTCCATTTTCAACACAAACCAGATGTATTACTCCGCAGCCCGTTCTCCTCTAGCCACATGTTCGTCTTCTCTTTTCTTTTAATATATTCTTTAGAACGAGCTAGCTAAAGTATCTCGAGTTCACAGAGCCCACTTTCTCCTTAGCCCTCTGAAAATTCTTAACAATTCCGTGATAACATGCCCAAGTGTCGATCGTCTCACGATCAACAACGCCTCTCTTATCCTCGCGACTCCCGTTTCCCAGTCCAGGCGAACCACTCTCGCTCCACCTGTCTATCCCTCTCAGGTAACAGGAGTCTACAAATTCGAACCTTCCATCTGTTCACCCTACCAACAGACAGGTGCCTCTCCTCTGTTTCCTTACTATTCCAGCAACCGTGCTACCTGCTACCTTCCATTCAGTCCTATCGTCGACCAGACACACCTTTTTCCTTGATGTCTCCCTGCATTTCACCCCTACAGATCCTTACCCCCGTGCAGTTACCGACGAACAATCAAGCGACCATTTCTTCTCGTCACAAAACAGGTCAGATCAACCCGTCATTTCGCAGCTCCGCCACAGCGACAACCCGCTCAATTATCCTGCTTCATATAGAATATCGTTCACTTACCCTTAATATGATTAATTGTAGATCAATCATCATGCCCTGTTCAATGATTATCACCTTTCACCCCGCTGTTCGTAGACCATGAAACCTCCGTCCTTTCGGCACCTTCAAGGACAACTGCTCCAGTCCCCGCTTTAAACGCATTCCGTCCTCTTCCTATTAATCCAGTCCGACCATCATTCTTGTACGCATCGCTTCCAAATCCTAATCGATCCCTCTTGTCTCTACTTCGGCGCGCTTAATCTTTAATTCCACCAAATACGGCATGCTCCGAGCTATTCGCAAAAAAGAAGAGGAGTCATTCACCGTTTCAAGCCCCCAGCCTAAGACCGACCAGCTCTCTTCACCTTATTACAGGTCAAATAGATCCATACCTCCAGGCCCAGTCCTCGCCACTTCTCACCGTAAACACTTCCCCTCGAAGCCTTGTCCCGATGCATAAGCCGATTATTCGCCAGAACTTCCGTTATTTCTCAATTTCCACTCCGATCCCTTCCTCATCGCTCGCACCAATTAATTTCCACACAACCTTTCAGCACAATTAACATTCGTCAACCGTCAATTAATGAACTTTAACTTTTAACAAAATCTCTCCGTCTTTAAACATACCAATTTGCAATACTCCGATCGAGAATTATACACACAAGTGCTTATATTTACCTCAATTTCCCATCCGAGTGTACATCCTTGACCCAACAATATCATCCGTTTGGTTCAGAGTTCTCCTCATCCCCTTTTTTTCCCCGACATTGTCCAGATGACTCGCACTACGACGCATTTCCTTCGGACGTCTCTTCCGTCCTTTCACTTATCTCCCAAAGAGCGGACAAAAGGCCTTTGGCTCGTTAAACTCACTCCCTCCTCGTTCGTTTCCAAGAAAAGACATTCTCCCGGTAATGCGTAAAATCTTGAGAAATAAACTGTAAACAGCAACAATTACAATCATAACAATCTTAATCCTTAATCCTTAATTTCCTCCTTTATCATTTTAACATCATTATGCAATCATAGACACTTTACCTTTGCTCGAACATTAAGATTTCCGAGAGGATTTCTCTCTTCCCCTCGATTCTAAATAATCGAGAGATACTCG
>NW_017138027.1:90184-91766 GCF_001652005.2 Ceratina calcarata | reverse complement strand
TTTTTTTTTTTTGTTCTTTTGTTTTGATTATACGTTTCGTTAAACTTGCTACGGTGTTCGCGTCTGTCAGTGTTTGTTTCTTTCACGCGGGTGGCTCGATCGTTCAGTGGTTGGTGGAGTTCCTCCTTAGGTCCGTCGGGTCGGATACGCTTTTCTCGGGCAATAGGAATCTTTCGGTTCACGTGTATGTGTGTACATATAATACTTGTGTGCCTGTCCTTTCTTTACATTCGACTATTTCTTTCTAGCTTTCGTCCGTTAGTGTAGATCGGTAAAAGCTTCACAGATCGGTTTCCCCGAGGATTTCTGCTTCTAAAACAGAACACGAAAATGCTCGGGTAAGATTGCGGTAGATGGTGTCAAATCGATGAATCGGATCGAGGCGCACGAAGCATTTTTGGAGCATTAAGATATTGAAATGGCAGGTTCCTGACGTAATTTTAAACAACATTCTCCTTAGCGAAAAAATTATCCGACGCGTGGTTGAGGAGTTATTAACAAAAAGAGAGAGAGAGAGAGAGTAGACTACTGGCGAGGTTACGATTCGGACGACGGTTAATCTAAAAAACGTTTGATATGAGCAAATGTCAAAACTCGTTGACCTTTCCAATTTCAATGTCCCGCAGGCCTGTAAAATTGGCTTAAAAAAAAAGTAGAGCCGTGACTCTCGTTCCCTAATTCGAACAGTCCGTTCCGGGTCGCATCCCCGTTGTTTCTCGTTCTATCCTCGTTCCTTTCTTTCCGCCCTTCCTCCTCTCTTTTCCTCTGCTTTAATGAAATTCCAACGACACCGCGAGTTACCCGATAGTAATTGATTGGCTAGTGTTCCGTCGGCCACTACGCTGCGGCTAGATTGTCGATCGAGATTATTGTACGCCCGAGGACGGAGCAGAGAAAAACTGGAAAGGTCGAGGGATCGTTGTTCCTTTAGCTCGTTTTCTTTTCTTTCTTTTTTTTTTTTTTGTTCTTTTGTTTTGATTATACGTTTCGTTAAACTTGCTACGGTGTTCGCGTCTGTCAGTGTTTGTTTCTTTCACGCGGGTGGCTCGATCGTTCAGTGGTTGGTGGAGTTCCTCCTTAGGTCCGTCGGGTCGGATACGCTTTTCTCGGGCAATAGGAATCTTTCGGTTCACGTGTATGTGTGTACATATAATACTTGTGTGCCTGTCCTTTCTTTACATTCGACTATTTCTTTCTAGCTTTCGTCCGTTAGTGTAGATCGGTAAAAGCTTCACAGATCGGTTTCCCCGAGGATTTCTGCTTCTAAAACAGAACACGAAAATGCTCGGGTAAGATTGCGGTAGATGGTGTCAAATCGATGAATCGGATCGAGGCGCACGAAGCATTTTTGGAGCATTAAGATATTGAAATGGCAGGTTCCTGACGTAATTTTAAACAACATTCTCCTTAGCGAAAAAATTATCCGACGCGTGGTTGAGGAGTTATTAACAAAAAAAACCCGACCAATCAGAGCGCTCGGTTGGCGCGAGCATCGAATCGGAAGCGTCGACTCGGATACGGGCGCCCAGCCTATCAACAATTTATCATTTCCCCATCGATTCCATTTGAATAACAATTAAAT
>NW_017138027.1:87507-88657 GCF_001652005.2 Ceratina calcarata | reverse complement strand
TTTTTTTTTTATCGCAGGATATATCGCGACGGCCCGTCGTCGCTCTAATTAAGTTCTTCGTATCTAGTTATCGCGCGGAATTCTATTTGCTGTTTCCACGTCGTCACAATAAAATTAATCCATCCCAGTTCATTTCCGCGAGTTTATTCCCGGCGAGAATTCGTGCGAAAATATCGCTGACTCGGATCTGCGGATTCATATTGATATTTAAATTCGGGCGAATTAACCTAAAAATAGCAGCGTTCGTTACGCAGCGTCCCTCGTATATGGAATAACGAAAGGAACGACGAAGGTGAGAGGGAATTGAAGACCGAGGAGAATCTACAGGGAATAATTGCTATCTCAAAACAAGAAAGAATAAAAAATTCGTTTTCGCTTGTCTGGCGTTTGTTTCGTTTACAAAATGGCGACTAATACCTCGACGCGTCGATTCATCACCTGTTAGAGTCGCGATCGACTGATGTAAGTACGATCTGTTCGAAGGAAGAAAGACACTTGATTCCGTTGATCAGAACGAGAAGGCGATCAGACCCGGGTGGTCTTATGGGTGCACCGTGACCATTAAAGAGGAACTCCACCGTCTCGCGAACATCAACTGATGTATTCGCGGGGTATGTCGGGGTAGATGGCGTCGGGATCGAGGTGCGTGTTGGACGACGTTACTTCAGGCGCGATCACGCCTTCTTCGACGTGCTATCTGACCTCACTCACCCGTTCCTCGATGGCGACCTTCCTGCTCTTCCAGACGAACTCGCAGACGGCGGTCACGCAGGCGATGCCCATGCCGCCCATCAGGACCACGAACACGCCGCCCACGTTCGCCAGGCCGAGCTCGTTCGCCGTCGAACTGCTCTTTGACGTGTCGTCCTGTTGCAGACAAGCAGTCGCTTGGAAACATCGAACACGGCTCACGAGTCGTTTAATATTAGTCGTTAAATGGTTTTATTTAACCTTTTTAGTGTCGATGACGATCGCCAGAGTACTCTGTCTTAAAGTAAATGGTAATCGTTGTAAATGGGCCTCACCTTCGTTAATCCCTATTGGGAATTGACACAGGGGCGGGATTAATAGATATAGCTAACCATCATGGCGACGCGAAGCCAGGAATTATTTTCTTATTTCTTAAATTTAAATTTCTTAATCTTTAAAT
>NW_017138027.1:84490-87260 GCF_001652005.2 Ceratina calcarata | reverse complement strand
TCCAAAATCATTGTTCCTCCGTCGTCTGGTTTCTTTTTGATTCTAGCAAATGCGTTTCTAAAGTGCATAAACTTTTGGGATTGACTGTATAGCCAATACATACTTAAAACATGAACCGCGACAGAAATGACTGTTGGTATCAAAATTAGAACGATAATTTTCGTCAATTTTCTAGCACCTTGAAACGAGTCGAGCGTCTAAATTTCCCGGGGTTCATTAAAACGGCGATCGATCAACGCGCGTTTCCCGCGCGGCGTCAGATCCGACAGAATATTTACCATAAATTCGGTGAGGACAAAACGCGGATCGACGTTCTTCTAATTCCCCAATAAATCCGGACGGCTAGGGTGAAAAATTATCCTTCCGATTCGATGCCGTTTACCGTAGAGCCATAAATCAAGGATATACGCGTCGATCGGCCGGAACGGCTCGGTCCCCGTCTGAACGTATACACGTCCGCGCGTAATCGGCTAATACGGTCTGCCCGATCGACGAGTTTATACGCTCGGTCGTCTGTATCGATTACGAGCGGACTAATCGTCGTCCAGGCGCACGACCTTCACACTTACTTGGCGGCATGGCTATGCCGTATCCCTTGGAGTCTAGGAGACCGCCGACTTGTGTCAGATCGCAGTTTCTCTCGATTACGTATTCGATAGAGGTGGATTCCATTAGGAACGCGTAGCTCCCCTTACCCTTGATCACCCGTTCCACGCCCTCGACGTTGCTCGTTGTAAATACCGTCGGCTTTGCCGACTCCATGAAGGACCACATGCGCTGGTACGTCGAGAAATTGGAATCCTAGATCACGCCAGGAATTTCATGGTCGAGCACGCATGCCATTAAACGGTGGAACGTTGCCCGAAATTGGTTAATCTTCAAGGAGGCCTATTACATACGCGGTTCCCTGCGATTCTACAGCAATCACATTTACGGTCTGCGTCCTGTCGCTCTTCTTAACTACCGAACAACGCAAACGACTGTTTTCTATGCTAGGCTGACCTCTGAAGATTAACTATTCGGACTTGATGTATTATTTTAAGGACTTTATTTAGTGTAATCTATAGTAATTAAGGATAAGTAGTATAAATCGAATTTCTTCTGAAGCAAAACATGCAAGACGTTTGAAAATTGAAAATACGTCTTTTGTTCTCACTTGAGAATCAATCATTAAAAGTGATATCTAGATTTTATTTCAAGGGATTTCCTTCTTTATATTAAATAAAAATCTTACAATAAAGAATCAGTATTACAAATGGACGTCGTAATTTCTTTTAAAGCAAAACCCACTTTTCCTTTCAATATTTTTCTCTTATTTTTTCGCAATACGTTCGAGACTTGCAGATACGATTTTCGTGCTCGACGCACGTGCCCGCGCGATTCGTCAATAGCTGGTAAAAAGGCATCGGCGGGATGATTACGCGAACGTTTGTGTAACACGTTCGGCAAGTTATTCATGCGATCTTACCCTGAAAAAGGCCGCGGTGCTCCCTCCTTTGAGAGCTCCGTATTTGATTTTCGTCTGCTTCGCGAGATCCTCGGCGCTCTCGATCGGCGAATCCATCCTCTCGACGGTGAGGAACGCGGCCAAGTTGGCAGTGTACGAAGAAATCATGATCAAAGTGAAGAACCACCACATGCCGGCGACTATCCGCGTCGAGACGGCCCTGAGAAAAAGCGGAGAGTGCAGTGGGTACTTTTCGGGACGCCCGGCCCGAACGAAACCGCGTTTCATCCCCGTACGAATTTAAAATAACCGCGCCTCATACAAGGTCGTAGATCGAATTCAGATCTCGTTCAAACGAGTACGTTTGAAGAAAACAGTTCCAGCGTCCATGCATAACACGTTTTTATCACTCATCGCAAACATATAACAATCTCGTTTCCAGTTTGAAAATTATAAATCATATCCACTACAGAATTATTCTACGCGTCGAAAACTTGCTTAAGATTAAACTGTTACACGAATCGAATGATCTACGGCGATCTAAATGCAACGAATTAATTACACAAAGCTTCTCTATTACGATCTCATGCATTTCTATAAATTTCTCGTTCAATCTACGTAACTATGCATGTAACACTTAAATGCCCGTCGGAATAAAACAGAGATTGTGATGACCGTTCGGGGACAGGAAGTATCGGAATGCGAGATGATGAATCGTTTTATCTAACGATGAAAGTCTGTGACGCGAGGGGAACGCTGTTGCTGCTTCCTGAGAATTTCAATGGCGTCGTATTTTAACTCTATCTTTTATTTTAACTTTATCTTTTCTAAATTGCCTCCCAGTAGGTATCCTTGTATGAAGCAGCAACAACTTCCATTAGACGAAACGTCTTCGTCGCCTTTATAGTCGCGCTTTGTCGTCGGCGACGAGACGGAGAGCGGCAGCGGCAGCGGTAGCAAAGCACGTCGGGCAAGTTTCGACACGCGAACGTGATCGGTTGCAGCAAGCCTACGATATAGCATATCCAGGCTATCGTTACGTAACACTGGGTAGCACCTACGGCCCTGTAAATTCTCGCCCGCCCCCCCCGTTCGATCCCAACCCCGTTACGATTGCTAAACTTCTATATCACCGTGTACACCCAGGTGAATCGTACGCGTGGCTGAAGTCGTCTATAGCGCGGTTAAACGCTAGGGAGTTACGCTCTCTCCCACCGTGTCTAGATATTTCCCGGAAGTACGAATCGCCCCGTGATACGAACAGCGACGCGGCACAGAGATACACGTACAGAATTTATATATATATATGTATATATACAGGAT
>NW_017138027.1:82352-83657 GCF_001652005.2 Ceratina calcarata | reverse complement strand
ATTTTAAAATAGACGGAACAAGCGAAATTTGATTTGGACGCCAATTGGCGCCTACAGTACCGGGAAGCCAATATGTTTCGGACGCCAATAGGCGCCAACAGTATTCAAAGGGTTAAGGAGATAGATTGTTGATAGCCAACGCCGATTGGGAGCTCGCGCCAACCGAGCGCTCTGATTGGTCGAGGTTTTTTTGTTAATAACTCCTCAACCACGCATCGGACAATATTTTTGCTAAGGAAAATGTTGTTTAAAATTATGTCAGCTACCTCCCATTTCAATATCTGACACTAGTTTTGGGACACCCTGTATATATCGTATTAGGTCGAGACTTGACTGGTCTGTGTTCGTCTTTGTTTCACTTACTTCGGCGCTATATCAGAGCCTTGCTGCATGAGTGAGCCTATGGTGAACCAGAGCGAGTTCATCAGGGTGAACTCGTTCTCGAGGACCTCGGACTGTCCGTTGCACGGATGGGGATTCTCCCACTCGTAGGGGCTGAACCTGCGGACACGTGAAAGGAGAAGGGAGAGGATTAGACCTGAGACTCGCGATTTACGCAGGCGGGACGCGCGACGATCGATGCTGACTAAAACGGTACTATTTTTTTTTTTTACCGAAGGAATACAGTTTATCTGTAGCCAATGACATTCTGGAAAACGCGTGTTTGTGACTGCGAAAGCAGTCGGTCCTCACGCATACTGTCTTTCCTTAGCCGTTTAAACGCGCCGTGACGCGTAAGTACGAGGAAACCGTAGACGCCGCGGGCGATCTCCGCCGAACGAGAACCGGAACTCCACGTGTCACGAAATAACCGATTCCTACGGGACGGTTTCGCGAATTCGTCCCGTTGAATAATTCATTAATTCTTGAAGCGTCGCCGCGAGGCGGACACCCGTCAGGGTCTGTCATATCGTCAGGGTCTGTGGCACGTCCGTGGGATGTGAACAAGTAAATCGTTACGAGAGTGGATTCGTTGATTATGTGATCTTTGCTGATAAATTTACATACATGCGTCGGCCGAACGGAAGCGACCGGCGATGGCGGCGGCGGCGGCGACGGCGGGACGACTGTGTGTCTCGGGTTCGGATGCACAGCGAAACCGACCCCAACAGCTATGTATGTATGTATGTACGTACACGACATAGTGTAACTTAGACAGCGAGCGTATAAGTAGAAGTAGAAGAAGAAGAAAATAAAATAGAACAAACGACGGGCCGAAAACGATGGGAACAGAAAAACGGAAAGACAAGATACACAGTGAAGGAACGATCAAGCGACCGTGTGATGCCAATCTAACGGCTTACT
>NW_017138027.1:80341-80872 GCF_001652005.2 Ceratina calcarata | reverse complement strand
CCCCCCCGTTCGATCCCAACCCCGTTACGATTGCTAAACTTCTATATCACCGTGTACACCCAGGTGAATCGTACGCGTGGCTGAAGTCGTCTATAGCGCGGTTAAACGCTAGGGAGTTACGCTCTCTCCCACCGTGTCTAGATATTTCCCGGAAGTACGAATCGCCCCGTGATACGAACAGCGACGCGGCACAGAGATACACGTACAGAATTTATATATATATATGTATATATACAGGATGTCCCAAAACTAGTGTAAGATATTGAAATGAGAGATTCCTGACGTGATTTTAAACATTTTTCTTAGCTAAAAAGTTATTCGACGTGTGGTTGAGGAGTTATTAAGAAAAAAAACCTCGACCAATCAGAGCGCTCGGTTGGCGCGAACTACGAATCAGGAGCGTTGGTTCGGACGCTCGGCCTTTGACGTGTGAACAAGCGCTCCTCTTAATAGGAAACGTTTTAAAAAAATAACGAATAATAAACTGTATACATTAATAACAATGCAAGGAAATTAACCCTTTGACTACGG
>NW_017138027.1:77767-80037 GCF_001652005.2 Ceratina calcarata | reverse complement strand
GGTTTTTTTGTTAATAACTCCTCAACCACGCATCGGACAATATTTTTGCTAAGGAAAATGTTGTTTAAAATTATGTCAGCTACCTCCCATTTCAATATCTGACACTAGTTTTGGGACACCCTGTATATATCGTATTAGGTCGAGACTTGACTGGTCTGTGTTCGTCTTTGTTTCACTTACTTCGGCGCTATATCAGAGCCTTGCTGCATGAGTGAGCCTATGGTGAACCAGAGCGAGTTCATCAGGGTGAACTCGTTCTCGAGGACCTCGGACTGTCCGTTGCACGGATGGGGATTCTCCCACTCGTAGGGGCTGAACCTGCGGACACGTGAAAGGAGAAGGGAGAGGATTAGACCTGAGACTCGCGATTTACGCAGGCGGGACGCGCGACGATCGATGCTGACTAAAACGGTACTATTTTTTTTTTTTACCGAAGGAATACAGTTTATCTGTAGCCAATGACATTCTGGAAAACGCGTGTTTGTGACTGCGAAAGCAGTCGGTCCTCACGCATACTGTCTTTCCTTAGCCGTTTAAACGCGCCGTGACGCGTAAGTACGAGGAAACCGTAGACGCCGCGGGCGATCTCCGCCGAACGAGAACCGGAACTCCACGTGTCACGAAATAACCGATTCCTACGGGACGGTTTCGCGAATTCGTCCCGTTGAATAATTCATTAATTCTTGAAGCGTCGCCGCGAGGCGGACACCCGTCAGGGTCTGTCATATCGTCAGGGTCTGTGGCACGTCCGTGGGATGTGAACAAGTAAATCGTTACGAGAGTGGATTCGTTGATTATGTGATCTTTGCTGATAAATTTACATACATGCGTCGGCCGAACGGAAGCGACCGGCGATGGCGGCGGCGGCGGGACGACTGTGTGTCTCGGGTTCGGATGCACAGCGAAACCGACCCCAACAGCTATGTATGTATGTATGTACGTACACGACATAGTGTAACTTAGACAGCGAGCGTATAAGTAGAAGTAGAAGAAGAAGAAAATAAAATAGAACAAACGACGGGCCGAAAACGATGGGAACAGAAAAACGGAAAGACAAGATACACAGTGAAGGAACGATCAAGCGACCGTGTGATGCCAATCTAACGGCTTACTTGGGCAGAATGTCACAGCCCTGCCGCATTAAGGATCCGATGCAGAACCACATGCAGTTGAGCAGCTTGAAGCGGTTCTCCAGATGGTCCGGGTTTTTGTTGCACGGATGAGGATTGTACCACTCGTACGGGGTGAATCTAAACTGATCAACTCTAGACAACCTCTGTTCCCTTTCTTTCCTCGGTACGGTTACGTCTTGTCTTCCTAGGGACCCTTTCGCCATTTACGTATGAAGATTAACCGCGGGTAAAAAGATAGACCGAACGCGGAATGCGACGACGAGTACGACGTTCGCTTGTTACTCTCGTAGTTCAGTTCGTTTCGTCGTTTTGCTTTCGTTTCGCGCAACCGGACTCCTCCTGCTCGGCGCGTATCATCGACCGGGAAATTAGAATTCGCCCGTCCCTCCCCACGGCGTTCCTACTCCCGCGAGTCACTTCGAATTAAATCACTTGCTCAACGGCTTATCAGGAAGTGAACACGCGTAGCCGAGGTAGTACTACTTCGACGACGAATATTCCTACTATTTCTCTGCCCTCGTAGTAGAAGCTGTTCCAGTTGTCTTTAATGAAATTTTGTCTTTTGAGAAAAGGCGAGAGTTGTTAACGAGTTAATTTAATTATTCTAATTATTATTGACGGACTACTTCGACGGTGAATATACCTGATGTTTTTGTCCTCAACGATACAAGCTGTTCCAGTTTTCTGTTTAATCAAATTCTGAGAAATGGCGAGAATTCCTTTTGAGGTAATTTTGTTCATTGCAATTATTATTGACAGAATAAATTAACGAACAATGATGACGAATGACTTCGCATCTCGAAGTCTGTTTCGAGTGCAGTTCGTGAAATTTCGTCACGGATGGTGTAATATTTTTATCGAGATATAAGTATAGTGGATTCACTTGCCTCGCGAGTATGAAGAGCAGCACGGAAACGCCTAGATATGCTGTCACCATGTAAATCCATACGTCGAGGCTGAGCGGGCTGAGGAACGAGAACAGATTCGGTGGCTGCTTTATAGGCTTGCGATACAGTATGCTGATCCCTGGAAATTTCAGATTGCACGTGTAAATCCATAAAAGTCGAGCCTGTAAACTTCCATGTTGTTCATTACATGTTCAACGTGTTATCTCTGGATAAATTTATGTTCTTATTG
>NW_017138027.1:74718-76915 GCF_001652005.2 Ceratina calcarata | reverse complement strand
AATAATAATAATAATAATTAACGTTATTCTATTTTATTTCACTTAATTTTAAAATCTGATGAATCTCGATTCTAATTTATTTTCGACCCAACAAAACCAATATGAATCTTGTTCTAACAGCGAACTTTTACAAAAATCGTCAGTCTTTGAATATGCCATATATGAAAGTGCAGTGATCTCGATAGTCCGTACGGCGAACGAGTCCGGAGAGCCCGTAGATCAAATAGATCGCCTCACCTAAGTTCATGAACGGCATGGTGAAGTCGACAGCCTGCTCCCGATCGTACGTGATGGTTAAATCAGCGATCGCCAGATCCGCTTTCTGATCGAGCAGTTCTTTCATCATGCCGTCCCACTCTTTCGTCTTCTTGTTGTAGGATCCGTACCGTCCGTCCGGCACCAGTCGGAACGTGTAATTGAACCCGAGGATCTTTGATATCTCGTAAATCAGATCGACGCTGTACCCTTCGAACTGTGCGTTTCCGGTCAGCTTCTCGCTCGAGTCCTTCCTCATGCAATATGGCGCGCTCTATTAAGTAATCCACGTGAAAAATTAAAAGCCGGCTGTTTTATTTCCAATGCAGTTGGCTACGTACAGGGTGTCCCAAAACTAGTGTAAGATATTGAAATGGGAGGTTCTCGACGTAATTTCAAACAACATTTTCCTTAGCAAAAAAGTTGTCCAAGATGTGGTTGAGGAGTTATTAACAAAAAACCCTCGACCAATTAGAGCGCTCGGTTGGCGTGAGCTTCCAATCAGGAGCGTTGGCTCGGATTCGGACGCCCGGTCTATTAACAATCTATCTTTTCCCCATCCATTCCATTTGAATAACGATTAAATGTATTAATTGTTATTAATTTCCTTACATTGTTATTCATGTAGTTTATTATTCGTCATTTTCTTAAAACGCTTCGTATTGAGCGGAGCGACTGTTCACACGTCAAAGGCCGGGCGTCCGGATTCGAGTCAACGCTCCCGATTCGTAGCTCGCGCCAACCGAGCGCTCTAATTGGTCGAGGGTTTTTTGTTAATAACTCCTCAACCACATCTCGGACAACATTTTTGCTAAGGAAAATGTTGTTTAAAATTACGTCAGGGACCTCTCATTTCAATATCTTACACTAGTTTTGGGACAACCAGTACAGAAAAGAGAGCATCGAAGGAAGGGAGAACTACTCCTGTTGTTAATAATAATACAAGATACAATTTGAAAAATCATTATTTAAAATTGCTATTCTAGGTTAACAATAATAAGCAGTATAATAATATATGTTTGCGAATATGAACAGCCAGATGATTGGATAAAGCATTGAAACGTGTTTGACCTTTTCGCGTACCAAATGAATATGGAAGATTCTCGAGGCACGCGGGCTCCTCTTGGTTTTCCAATGCTGCTTAATTAACGTAACCGTGATTTGCTACGAGCGAGAATTGAATGTACCCGAGACTAGGACTGAAAGGGTTCACGTTGCGTCGACGAGATTTCTTTTCTCGCCGAATGAGTAGGGGGGTGGGGGGGGGAGGAGGCAGAGGATGACGCTCGTATGCACGTGTACGGTGGATTCTAGATGAAACGCGGCGAGCTCGAGATATCTTCTGCGACTGAAGAGCGGAAAATTTGTAGAGTTATTCGGTGATTGCGAATGCGTGCCGGGGATCCGAGGGAGTTTCGAATTCCGCGTGTCGCACGTGAAATGACGCGTTTACGCGAAACGTGGTAACTA
This sequence comes from Ceratina calcarata, assembly GCF_001652005.2. Classification (NCBI taxonomy): domain Eukaryota; kingdom Metazoa; phylum Arthropoda; class Insecta; order Hymenoptera; family Apidae; genus Ceratina; species Ceratina calcarata. Next base: position 75,190 of record NW_017138027.1, on the reverse strand, counting down.
AATGCCAGTAGCGACGTGGAATTTCTGAAGAGCGTCAAATTAATTGTGACAGACGTTTGCGCGGCCGAATTTACAAAAATTAACCACGTCGCAAGTGGAAATACGTAAGCTGTGTTATTACGCAGCCAACTTCATGGCCTTCCTTGTAACCGCCATATTGTCTCGTTCGTTAATCGTATTTCGTGTTGAAAGGAGGTAAGTTAAGGAGAATTGAAAGTGGAAATTAACTTTAACTTGAATAGATTTCTGTTCCTTTTATCTCCGTTTATTTTATTTTAAGTAGCCAATATGGCCGCCGCATGGAATACGCAGTAACTGACGAAAACGGTACAAAGTTGTTTATTTTACTTTGTTTATACATTTTTATAATATAATATTAAAATATATGAATGTACAAATGATAATATATATTTAATAATGAAATTTTCACTTCATATTCTTATTTTAAGATAAATCCTCTCTTGATACCCAA
>NW_017138027.1:66233-74684 GCF_001652005.2 Ceratina calcarata | reverse complement strand
ACGTGGAATTTCTGAAGAGCGTCAAATTAATTGTGACAGACGTTTGCGCGGCCGAATTTACAAAAATTAACCACGTCGCAAGTGGAAATACGTAAGCTGTGTTATTACGCAGCCAACTTCATGGCCTTCCTTGTAACCGCCATATTGTCTCGTTCGTTAATCGTATTTCGTGTTGAAAGGAGGTAAGTTAAGGAGAATTGAAAGTGGAAATTAACTTTAACTTGAATAGATTTCTGTTCCTTTTATCTCCGTTTATTTTATTTTAAGTAGCCAATATGGCCGCCGCATGGAATACGCAGTAACTGACGAAAACGGTACAAAGTTGTTTATTTTACTTTGTTTATACATTTTTATAATATAATATTAAAATATATGAATGTACAAATGATAATATATATTTAATAATGAAATTTTCACTTCATATTCTTATTTTAAGATAAATCCTCTCTTGATACCGAAATAGCGAGCTACCTTATGCTTAAGGCGATCTTAAATATAAGTAACGACTCTGACTATCGGCCTCTAAGTATGATGATTAAACTCGAGAGGCAATGAAACCGACTTCAGTTGTAGCCCGTCGGAAAGTTAGAAAATTTGATCACGGACAATGACGTTTACGAGTTATCTAATGCCGAAGTTAACGAGAGCCACTAAGGCTGAGTGAGAGAAACTCGAGCGGGACTTTCGAGTGAGCCCCGGCGAATTAACCCGAGCCGTTATTCAGGCACGTTCGCGGGTAAATCCGATTAATACCGTCGTAAATATAGAACGCTTAGAGCGTTTAAAGAGGCCGGGCGTTAGAATGTTTAAGTTTCCTCAGGCGGCGCGGCAACGGCGCGGCGCGTCTTCTCCGTCGGTCTCGAGCACCCTTATCTCGTCGCCGCGCACCGCGAGACTCGACACCCTCATCCGACTGACACTTCTCCCAGCCAGGAAACTTCCAGCCAGTTAATACGTTCGCCGGCGAGTGTATTACTTGTCGTCGCAATTAGCGCGAGAATAAGTAACGCGGTTGGCCGGTCCGACGTGAAAACTTCAATTAAATCGCGTATCCCCGGCGGCGGCGCCCGGTTTCCGGCTTCCACCGGTTTTCTTCTGGTCCCCCAGAAGAACGGTTCCGCGGGATAAAAGAGAAGGTGCAGAGGGGGGGGGGTGGAGAAACGGAGAGGGAAAAAAGCTAACGAGCTGGCGAGGGAGGCGGGCGAAAAAGGAGAAGCAAGTTTCTCGCTTCCGCGCCGCGTTCGTTCAACTCCCGTTTCTGTTTCCTTTTCATTCCGGAAAAACAAACAGTCGGGATTTTAACGATACGCGAATGATTTACGCGGCCGCTACGGTTGAGCACCCGGAGGAGAGGAAAATTTTTCAAATCCGCACTGGAGGAACCGGATGAGAGATAAGGGTCGGAGATTTCAGCAAATCACTTTAGATGATTGAAACCATCCCGGAAACGTTGCAGCTACTTTTGAAAGTTGACTACCGGCTCTAAAAGTTTAACGTCCGCCGTGTGCCCGATCTTTGTTTCACCACCAATTTCTGCCTATTTTAATACGTTCTCGTGAGTGCAGGCTTTTCCATCTTGCCGCGCGCCGTTTCACGAATAATATTGTCTAAGAAAATTTTCTGTGCTGATGAGATTCACTGGCGAATGAGTACAATTAAAAGCGGAGGATTTAAGGAGGTTGGGTACTGGAATGAACATGATAAAATTGTTTTGAAAATTATTTTAATCTACTAGTAGAAGCATGAAAAATATTGTGTGAAAGTTTCACAACGATTGACAACGTAGTTTGTAAATAAATCTATGTCAAACTTATATCCTTATACACGAGCTCTTATGGGAGATACAAGAAATCTTGTCATTATTCTAAAATACAGTTTTTAAAAATGGTAACATCGTTAAGAGTTAAAGTGTAATAGAATATTCGAACATTTTTTAACAATTTGAAAGAAGAAAAATGCGAATTTACAATGTAATTGTTTAGATAATTGAACGAAAAGGGAAGATATTAATAGGATTCTCACGTATAACTGATCCAACTCAATGAAACATATTTTTAATTCAATAATATTAACTTTTATGTCTATCGCGAGGACGTGTTTATATTCTTAACACTAAAAAAAGTTATTTGATACTAATTTCTTTGTAAATTCATTGATAAATACGATATTTAACGAATTCAAATTGTTTTATCTAAGGTTGGTATCACGATAGAGCACCCATGTATAAGCATAGGACTACCCCTCTCACCGTCTGCCCCGCGAGTGATCTACCCAACCTCCTTAAGGTAACATTTTCGAATGGATAAAAAAAAGGTACAAAAATGTTTTGTTCATTTGTTTATTCATTTCAATGCGGGTTTGTGAGTGACAAAATTATATAGAAAAATAAATACAAAAGTAAAATAAAATGTCACGAGAAACAATAATTTGGATTGACATTATATTAATTGTATATAATAAATAAATATAAAAATATATCGATGGTCAGAGGAACGTAAAATAACATGAAAATAAAATGTGACAACAATTTGGATTGAAATGAACAGTGAGAATAATTTAGCTTTGAATCAATAAGAATTATTCCAAATATTAATAGTAATTTTCAATGATTTCATTGAAATGCTGTTCATTTATAAGCAAATCCATAATGTTTAAAAAAATTCCCAAAAATGACCTAAATTCTAGTCAAACTGGTAAAGCCTCTTAATACAATTATTTCTATCGATTGACTGCATTTAAGATTTGATTTACATACCAATATGGTCGTGACGATGAACGTTTTGTTCTGAAGATTCTCAACGATTTGAGTGTATTCTTCCTTGTAGCTCCTCGTGAAATTGATGCCCTTCGTGCTGTTCCACGTGCCAATTTTCTTGAGTCCCTCCTTATTATTCAGTTCGATGATATCCAGAATAAAGTCAGAACGGAATCCTTGGTGATCGAATTTAATGATGCCGGTCAGCCCCGCCATTTCGACCTGGCGACAACAAATTATTATACATTGACAATTACCTCAAGAAAGACAAGGAAGACGATTTGAGAATGGAAACGATGGTAGTATAAGATCGAAAGTGGCAGTTATGATAAGTGAGTTGAGTAAGAATTGGCAAGCGTTCGAGTACGTGGCGTCACTCCCTCGGGACACTCGTGTGCTCGTCGGGATGCTGCTCAATATTTACAGGCGAGGGCAATTCGAGATAGCGACTGCAGCTGATCGCGCTGGCAGTGGGTGCTCCGCTCCGCAATATGAACTGCATGTTTGCGTAACTGGGGTGCCCGTTGTAATTAAACACGAAATTCTCGGTGACTAGTTCTAATCAACGGGTCACGTGAGCGCGTCGCACGATTAAACTCAAAATCAACGCTGTACATATATGCCGACACGGTCCTTCGTTTTGTTCCGTCCCGACTTCCGTTGATCGACGGTGAAACATCTCGATTTACCCGCGCTGTAACGAAACGCCGATCGCAATGCCGAATACCGACAAATTGGACTTTCGGATTAATTAGGTGGAGAAAAATCGTGCGGGAAAGGCCGTTGCTGGCGTAATAACCAGCTCGCAGCTTTGATACGGATTTTCAGCGGCCGAATCCCCGGAGCAGTTGGTTAAGTATATGCCCCCGGTTAATTAGTAAAATGAAAAATAACACCGACGTTGTCGGACCCGAAATACTATTTTCTGTATAAGCAGACATCATTATCGCGCTACCCGGGAGTGCGAATTCGCAGGACGTCATTAGCGTTTTCACTCAGCGGTAGGATGGGGAAAAAAAAAAAAAAAAACGAGGACAGCCGAGGATAAAAAATAATTATCGCCGTTATTGGCACGACATCCCTGAGGTAATCAGATTTTAGCACCGGTTGTTACGTGCGACGAGGAACCAGTCATTTTTTCCAACAGTCGAATCATCACCCAATCGATATTTTCAACCCAGAGAATTTATTTGTTTTTCCCGAACATTTTTCTGTTTCCAATTAAGACTACTCGTTGCGCAACAACCATTGGAACTTCAAGTCTCGTTATCTCGGCAACGGTTTGCCGGAAGTGCCCGTTGTCCACTCGTAGCTAAATCCTGGTTACTAACCAATGGAGAACTTTTCGCTTATGGCTCAAAACGATCTGAGTACCGACTTCAACGATCTTGGAAACCGTTCATTATATTTAATTGAGAAGCTGAGATTCGTTTCTCGAAACCTAACCTAACGTATTTCTATTTCATAATATAATAATAATAATAATACTTTATTAAATGTGTACTTTGTTTTCTCGAAAATGACACCCCTTATGAAAAAATTTACTAGCCCAAAACTAGTGTAAAATAGTCCGAATCCGAGCCGATGCACCCGATTGGTAGCTCGCGCCAATCGAGCNATATTAACCATGATGTAAAAACATAAGGTGTGTTCTTCCGGCGTGTTCAAATGTGTCGCTGTTTGCGCCTTCCACCCATCGGCCATATTGGAAGTACGATGATCTATTGTTTATTTCAAACACGCACATATATTACTCCCCGAGAACCTAATTTTTGACATGTTTACGATTTTAAAATTCGCTCTGTTTTAATATGAAGTGTGATTGGTTAGAAATCCAAAATGGCCAACGAGTGGAAGTGTCCGTGTACAGATGGATGTTCAAATGGATGCGCAAGGACACACCTTATGTTTTTACATCATGATATTAACCATGAGTAAAGCCTTAAGCAAGCGAGGTACAAGGAGCAAGTAGAGACCGACGCAATCTTCTCCTAACATTCTCAACCCTATCACAGCAAATATCCTTGTCAGAGCTGAGCTCATTGGCCTCCTTGCATGAACTCGACGCCGAGACCCCTGAAGCTAGCAGAGGTCCTAGACGCGAATAAAATGTCCACAGGTTTAAGACCTAGAGGGTGAAGCCTGATTCGTTGAAACAGGGCAATCAACTGCTTGCCTCTTACGATGTTCGAAGCAGAACGGACTTGATTAACGGACCTCCTGGAACGTCGTTCGTAAGGAAAATCTGATAAGTGAAACTGCGGAATTACTCGGCCTACGTCGATCTCGCAGTAGCTGCCAGTCGGACGTCGTGGCGGATTCATGGTCGCAAAACCAGCAGCCATAATTTGTCAACGGGCTCGACGGGTTCGTTTAACCCACGGGGTAACTTCCCATTGTTCGACGAAACAATCACGGACGCACAGAAGGAAGTCGTCGTCCGTCTCCACGGGCCACAATGTTTCCCGGATCGATTCGCCCGCATCCGCGAGTACTCGTTAGCGAGCAAGAGAGCCATTCAGGATTAAGCATATCGATATAACGGCTTATTACGCTGCCGGAACAGGTCGGGACCGATGGTCTATAATTTGCCGGAATTAATTCGCAACCCTCCGCGCCGAGATACGTCCGCCGATAAACCGTCCTACATTGTATTTATTGCGCTCTCCTCACCTCTTTCTCCGCGTTACCGGAGACCGCGACCAGCTGCGAGATTACTATCGATAAACGTATACAACGTTGTCGCACTGATTACGTTTTTGTCCCGGTGCGTTCGGGTTCCGTGCCATTTCCGCGATCAACGAGCCTCTAATTACATGGCCGAGCAATTAGGCCGTCGCTCGTTCACAGCCTGTGCCTTTACGCTCTTCCCGGCAATTCGAATAATTTCCATCTTGATATAAGAAACGATCTTCATTTAACACTGATAAGAAACGGAGCCGAAAATTGTCTCACGATGCATCTGTCTATTTTTTTTCCTCGGAGCGAAAGAACGCGTCTATTAACGGAGATGAGTCCATTTGTACTTATGTAAGTGCAGCCGATGTTTGTTCGCTTTTTGTCTTCCATTGCTCGTTCTCTGCTCGTTCTCGGGCTCCATTTTCTTTGCGTCGCGCCTCGTAAATACCGTTTAGAACGACAAATTGTTCTTTGATCACAGGAAATTAACTAATAGCCTCGCGAGCGCGAATAAGCTTCGGCTGCAGTTTAAACGAGGTTGCGACGATCCCGCGAGACGCTGCGCGCCGTTGCAGGAAAGCGTTTCCGTAAACCCGGGAGGGGGGAGGTGGGGATTGGGGGTTTAAAAAAATTGCTGCAGTTTCGAAAGCGGCAAGTAAAACCTGCTAACTTAATTCCCGTCGCGGGTCCTCCCACCCCGCAGCACCCCTCCGTTTGCCAGTTACGTCATAGGCCGTTCGATTCCCATCGTTTCCTGATCGTTCGACTCGTTTTCAATTGGAACTCTCCCAACGATATCGCGATAGGATTAAGGCTTCAATAGAATTTCCTCTTTTTTCCTTGTACTGTGCGCCAATTCGCTCTTTTGAACATTTCCACCGCGGACAATCGTGGAAATAACGCGAGGAGTTCAATTCAGTCGAACAGAGACGACCATGCAAAATACAGTTTTCATACGTTATAGTGAACGAAGGTATATAGGATGTACCAAAACTAGTGTAAAATATTGAAATGGAAGGTTCCTGACGTGATTTTGAACAACATTTTCCTTAGCGAAAAAGTCGTCCGTGGCGTGGTTGAGGAGTTATTAACAAAAAACCGCGGCCAATCAGAGCGCTCGGTTAGCGCGATCCACGAATCGGGAGCGTTGGCCCGGATCCGGACTATTTTACACTAGTTTTGGGCTACATGGGGTACTTACGATTTTCATGTAGTTTATCAGTGAGTATCCGTGCGGCCAGGTGTCGGTGGATTCGCAGGATAATGGCTTGATGTCGATCTGCTGGGACGTGTCCAGATCGTGCAACGCTTTCGCGAACAGATGCACGGCGTCGTACATCAATGATGTTTCAGTCTGCAACAGAATAAGTTCCCCTTTTATATCAACGTATAATACATGACTTACAGGACGATGAATTGCTTCTGGGATTTGTGACTGAAAGCAGGAAGGATATCTACTATTTCAGTCATTTTGTATAGTCAATAAGTTACGCACTTTTCACGTAACACCGGTGTATCTCCATTATAGCGTTTAAGAGGTTAGGTATAAGCTTCCAATTCACAAGTTTGCCATAAGAATTAAAAGTAGCGAGTTGAAATAATGCAACAATAGGTCTTTTACTAAAAATAGTAGGTAGGAAAATCAAGAAAAACAGTGAAGTCTTATAGATAGATGGCGACAGCAGTTGATCATTGAAAAATGGCCGAATTGACTATTCTGCGTCTATAAGATCAGTTTATACATTTAGTAAATCAGCGTTTTCAGTCTAAATAAAGCAAAATGTATTTTGCAAACAATGAACAAAAGCTTCCGGCAGTATTTATCCACATGAATTAGCTTTAATTCGCATCTGCTCGCAAAATGATACAGAAACCATTTAACTAGGAATCAGCCTCGTTTATTAAATCCGTAGTTTATAATTATGCTGCACATCGCCGAGTCACAGTATAACTAAACGATCCAATTAACAAGCAAACTATGATTTCTACCAAGTTGTTCTAATTCGTAATACTAACATAATACATTCAATGCAGGCTATTATAAACTGAAAATTGTTATGAAACGAAAATGTCGACGTAAAATTGTAAATAATTTTTTGAAAGACTTTTTTTTAACTTAGTTCTTCGTTAATGCTTTACTATCTTCAAAGAACGTTTGATTAATTTCGTAGCTGCTCGTGAAGACTAAGGAATTGATTATCTAAATCGTGGCGTGGTGTTAATGAATTTAATTAACCCATAAGATCCCTTTAGAGAAATGTAATTCTCGTAGCATTGCATGCAGCTTTAAATACGTTTCATAATTAATGTCTTACCTTTATACAGGTGAGATTATTCTGGTCCACGCGTGCATGTAACAGATATTACACGTTATTTAATTACAAGGTATTTATACATTAATAAACCGCATATTTCATGAAATCGAAGTAATAAAAACTAAATTAAACGAGCATGCAGTGTAATGTTACTGAAAATAACAATTAAATTTTGCAACCAACATTTACGCAAACGATCATTTTAATAATCGTTATCACGCGCGTTTCATCAGAAATATTGAGAAATAATATAAACTGTAATAATTCGTCGTTGAACTTTACACGCGTACGCAGCCACGCGGAAAATGCGTATCAATCCGAAGCGTAAGCACGCTCGATTAACGAGCGTTCCCTACTATTTACGTACACATGTGTACAGATACACTTAGAGTTGTCGATAACAATATCCGCGTATCTATTGTATCGATCGTTTGTCATTTGCACGCAAATTCCTGTTAATTACCGCGATTTTGCCAAGTTTACATAACTCCAGCTATCTTTATTACTATAGTTTACACAATAGACGGAAAACGCCTAATTTGTACGTCGGCGTTTTTAGGTTATTATAATCATGATGTAAAAACATAAATTGTGTTCTTGCAGTGTGTTCAACTGCGTTGCTGTTTGCGCCTTCCACTCGTCGGCCATATTGGAAATACGATAACCTATTGTTTAGTCCAAACACGCATATATATTATACTG
>NW_017138027.1:60599-65626 GCF_001652005.2 Ceratina calcarata | reverse complement strand
ATCATAGTCCGGGCGCTCGTAACACAAAAAATGGAACAATTTTTTACAGTCTGCCATTGATAGGGGAAATATTTACAGCCACAAGCTGTAGATAGATGTACTTAAAAATCTTCGTTACGTGTTAATGCATACTTAAACATTAACTTTAGTTAGCAAAAAGAACGTAGTTTCTTGAAACAACTTTCAAACAGTCTGCCTTGTGAAATTTCGTCAACTTTACGCTAACATTAGCCTAAATTGAGCTTGGCAGATTGTAAAAAATTGTTCTTAGACGATTGTTCTTATACGATTTAATTGCTAACTAACATAAGTACGCTTTATTCTTGTACTGGAGAAAACCATCTGCCAATAAGCTTTTCATGGATTGCGCAATCTTGCCTTGTGCTCAAATAAATGGCAGACTGTTTGAAAGTTGTTTCAAGAATCTACGTTCTTTTTGCTAACTAAAGTTAATGTTTAAGTATGCATTAACACGTAACGAAGATTTTTAAGTACATCTATCTACAGCTTGTGCCTGTAAATATTTCCCCTATCAATGGCAGACTGTAAAAAATTGTTCCATTTTTTGTGTTACGAGCGCCCGGACTGTGATTGGTTAGAAATCTAAAATGGCCGACTAGTCGAATCTCCCGTGGTTAGTTGTTCAAATGAATGCGCAGGAACATAACTTATGTTTTTACATAATAATTATAATTAATGACAAACCCGCTGGAACTCTTGTTAATTCTGTTAGACACTCGACGGTGACGTTGTCCGGTTTCGATCGATGTACTACATCGCTCGGAAAGGATCTACCGTAATCACGTGCGCAGAGAGAGCAAGAGGTTTTCCTCTTACAGCTGGAAGTTCGTATGAGGCAGTCGCCGAGCAAGGCGTGTTTCCCATTGGACGCGACGCGACGTTACAAGACCTTCTCCTCTTTAGACTCTGCTAAGATCGATCACGTACTATCATTTACTCGCATCCGCTCAATTTTCCCGCATCCATGCGCGCACGTATTTACATACTCGTCGCCGGTCGCTTAGCCGGGCGACTCGTGCGGAATGGCTAATGCGACCGCGGCAGTGCCCGTTCCTCGTTTTCATCAACGGTCCTTATCCTTTTTCTACGGCTCCCTCCTTACCCTCGCCACTGTTTCACGGCTAACGACTTTCCGTCCCCGTGTAATTGAGCTGAATTACGGCGAACAACAAATACGATTTCGTATTCGTCGAACCGTTTGCTGGCTGCCAACCCCTCTCCCCCTCCCTCCCCTCCAACCTTCCCTCGTAACTCCGGTCCCGGTCCGATGAATCTTTTTACGAAGACCGGGAGGATTCGACGTGCGACCGCGATATAAATCGGGTTAATTGTACGTATAAAGAATACAAATTTCATCGTACTCCGTTCCCCCGGGCGCGTAGGAACTTCCCGCATCGTCGCCGCCGCCGAGATTACCGATCGGCACCGTGGGAACTTCTTCGGATGTTCAATGAATAAATCAGTTCAATTACGAAGTAATAAGAAACTCCCGGGACTTACCGTGGAACATCTCTTTCGTGACTTTCTCTCGGGCATAACGCGAATTTACTGATATCGCAATAATGGATGAGCTGTCGATGCAGGCAAATTGTTTCACCCCCATTCCGGTTCCGAACGAACTTTAAAAGTGCATCGATGCACGGTTGATAAATCTTAACTAGGATAGATCGTCGCCAGCGGTTTTGTTCACGTTCTTATTGTCAATCGAGACTTTAATGGCCTTTCTTCTAACGGCCATATTGTATTTCGTGCCAATATGGCCGCCGGAATACGCAGTATGTAACGAAAATTGTACCATCGGTAGATTTTAATCATAGTGAAAAATATATAAGGTCTGCTATTATGCAGCTAATTTCATGGCCTTTGTAACAGCCATATTGTATTTCGTGCCAATATGGCCGCCGTATGGAATGTTCAGTAGGTGACGAAAATTGTACCACCGGTAGATTTTAACCATAGTGAAAAATATATAAGGTCTGCTATTATGCAGCTAATTTCATGGCCTTTGTAACAGCCATATTGTATTTCGTGCCAATATGGCTGCCGTATGGAATGTTCAGTAGGGGACGAAAATGGTACCATCGGAAGAACACATTTTATGTATTTCCACTATGACTTTAACTATAGTAGAAATGCATAAGTTATGCTGTTACGCAGCTAATTTCATGGCCTTCTTTGTAACAACAATATTGTATTTCGTGTCAATATGGCCGCCGTATGAAATACTTAGTAGATGACGAAAATGTTACCACTGGAAGAACGCACTTTACTTCCGCCATGATTTTAACCAAAGATTTGTTATTTGCAGATAGTTACACTTTCGCAGGTTACTTCTCTCGCTTTCTCGGTCATTCCATTCGGACACTTAATTTCTCTTGCTGAACACGATCTCTAATAAATTCCTCGGAGCAAGAATGCAGCGAATCTACGCTTCGATTGCCTTTTTCCATTAGGCGAGTCTTTGTAAGTCACCGCGGAGCGAAACTTTTTCCCATGGTTTCCCGTGCGTGCCAAGAATCAATTCCTCGTCGCGAGGACGACTTTCCGAGCAAAACGAGAGCGAGGGCTGCGAACGATTTACACGACTGGGAACGTTGTCCTTTGCCGAACGGGTCAACAAGGGCCGAATTTAACGAAGCCACGGGACGAAAGAGCGCGCCGTTGAAGCGACGGTTCGGATGCCTTCCGCGGGAGTCGTTTCCTCCGCGTTATGAACGGGTCAGGGATCAAACAAGCGTGGCCTCTCCGCGAGAAGAAATGAATGGAGGGTATAGGGTAGGTGGAAAGGCTGTAGGTAAAAGATATGAAGCTCGAGAATGCCCTGGGGTGCCTTCCTACGGCTTGAACTTCCATTATTTAACTCCTCTCCCCTCTACCCTTAACCTCTCCGCCGCCTCCCCCCCCCCTCACTCCTCTCCCGGCACCGTTGAACCCGTTCAATTGTTTGCGTTTTCATCGCTGGATCTCTGATCTTATTTTCCGCGCCTCTCACAGCCCCCAGGCTTTTCCGAACGGGATCTTTACCCATCATTTATCCTCGGGACGATTTACATCGACCAATCAGAATTATAACATCGAATAAACTGTGCATTTTTTATTTAGTATAGTTTCGTTTATCGAACGCCGAATGATGTCGCAACGCAGCAGATTTACTCGCATCCAGACAGGAAAAAAGTCACGAGGGAATCTGCGTCGACGTGCAGTTTAGCCTTTTTCACGGAGAGAGAGAGAGTGAGGAGGGGGCATCGCACGCGGCAGATGTTACTTCCCACGAGATGGTCGAACGTCCAGATTCGCTGGCTAACTTTTCCGTGGTTGATACCGTGCCAGATGCGCGTAATGATATAATCTGCCTTCGGGATGCCAGCTCACGGACCGCTCGAAGAACTGCCAATTAGGGCCATAACTTTGGTCGCAAACTTGTTTGAATTGCGGCTCGGGGTGTTGACGCCCAAAACGAAACAACCTGGGAACAGGCTTGTAAATGGGAGAAAATCTCTCTCTTTCTCTCTCTCCGTTGACCATTCCTCCACGATTAAAACCAGTGACTTAAGTAAACCGACGTTTACTGCCCTAATTCTGTATACAGAATGTCCCAGAAAAAGTGTTAGAGCCGAAAAGTGGTGATTCTGTAAGTGTTTCTGAACAACAATTTCTTTTGGCAAAATGCAAAGTGAGGCACGGTTTTTAAATTATTAACGAAAAACGCTGACCAATAAAAGCATATGGGGTCCGCGCTAAGCCACGTCGAGCCGTCACTCTATTGGCTAAGCGCGGCCTACGCGTGCTCTCATTGGTCAGTGTTTTTCGTTAATAATTCAAAAGCCATGGCTCACTTTGCATTCTACCAAAGGAAATTGTCGTCCAGGAACCTTCAGTATTACCCCTTTTCGGCTCTGACACTTTTTCTGGGACATCCTGTGAACAACAGGGACTGTAATATGGCGTTCCTTTGGCAAGATGCAAAGTGAGGCACAGTTTTTGAATTATTAAAGACGCGACTAAAGACCAATGAGAGTACGCGTAAGGCCCGCGCTGACCAACGGCCGAGTGTCACAGTCCGAGCCGCCAATCTATTGGCTAAGCGCGGCCTACGCGTGCTCTCATTGGTCAGTGTTTTTCGTTAATAATTCAAAAACCATGGTACACTTTGCATTCTACCAAAGGAAATTGTCGTCCAGGAACACCTCCAGTATTACTCCTTTTCAGCTCTGACACTTTTTCTGGAACATCCTGTATAAGAGACGGGAGCTTGACGCTGAAAATATAAAATTTCAATCAAAACTTCCAACTTTTTAATAGAGAGTTTAAGCTGAAAGTTTAGATTGTCTGGAAACTTCGGAGGCTCCTATTTAAATATTACAAAACGTCGTGAAGAATTTGAAGAAAAAAAAGAAAAAGTTGTACACCTGCGCCTGCGCTTTCTTAATAAGCTGTTAAACAAAATTGAAGCTGGGAATATTCAACCCTGTCGTCAATCAATCTTTCATTCGGATACTCTCGCACGAACTAACCGTAACCGTGCGATACCTTGCGGCGATCCACGGCTATGCTCGCAATGTATGTACGCCCTAGACTGTACCCACCCTAATGGGAATACAAGTGCGTGTTCACTCGCGTGTAAGCGTAATATGCAACACGGGCGGCCTCTCGCACGCACGCGGTCGCCCCGCGTAATAGAGATGTCATTTCGTTAGCGGGTTTATATGCGACAAAATGAGGAACACGCAGGGGAAGTAGGTAAATTGCACAGCCAATTTCCCGAACGTAAATGTGCGTGATCAATCGAACACCGCGGCGCAATGGGCCGTGAATTCGAGCGACCTATGGAAATAACAAGAAATCCCTTTCGCTCCCGTTTGTTCGAAATCAAGTTATTAAGTTTATTAATGAGTCAGTGTACTGTCACTTACTTTTAAGTGAAATTTAAGGTACGAACATGAACCCATACATAAAAACAATGACAAAGCATTGAACTTTTAATAATTAATAAAATTTATATTATT
>NW_017138027.1:55307-59321 GCF_001652005.2 Ceratina calcarata | reverse complement strand
GAAAATTACATTGACACCGCAACACTGTAACTGTTAAAATCCGTGGCGACACGAGCGCGCAAGCTAATGAAGTTCGCATGAGTGCGCGTGCAAATTTCGTAGCCTCGCGTCTGTGTGACAGATCGCCACTTGATGAGCAAATGGATTTCGCATTTAGAAAGATCTCTGCGATTCGTCGATGTCGAGATCAAGGCGTCAATTTCATAATTCAATTCTTTGTAAAACTATGTAATTAAAAATTGATAACTAAAACCATGATTCGTTCTACCTTATTGGAGTTTTGTCCCATGTCCAGCTCCCGATTGTAGCGCTTCTCGCCGTAGATCCAATCTTGCACGACCTTCTGTATTTCAGGCTTCTCTGGGTCCACTAGTCGAAAGGCAGTGATATTGGTCCCACCGTGCTTGAACTCCTCCAGATCGACGCTGTGCAGATCCTGCGAAAGAACCCGAACGGCTTTATGAATTCGTCGAGTCGATACCCGAGGTTTTTTGCATGCTGTCCGCCCGACAATTTTATTGCTTCCGCGCTATAAACGTTTAATATCAGCCGTTCACCGCGAAGTCTCAGATTTATCGAACGTCCCCCATCTGAGACCTAAAAAAAGTCGCCACATTTCCGATATTCTGAATTATCGTCGCTTTAAATCCAGTCGAACTTGTCGACGAATAACTCAAATCCCGTGAAGTATTTAAGTTGTAATACGTGCAACATTTATTTTCTACTTGTAAGTCGAATAAAAATCGTGAACTGATCGATCGATCATCGTTCTTTCAAATACGGCCATCCCCATCGACTTCCTCGCATAGTTCAATCGCTACGAACCCGTCCCCGGCCGCGTTCCCGAGGACATGTATTAGTTGACGCACGGCGGCTATCGGCAGAAATAGAGATATCTCGAGCGCAGAGAATGGAGCAGCTTCCCCCGGCGAGCTATCTACATCGTGGTGGCATCCAGGGCGTGATTTAAAGTCGGCCGTGCTCAAAGCGCGAGTACGCCGCGTCCACCTTTTCGAATACTCAAGCAGCGGACCGCCGCTACCATTTATTATCCTTTGTCCTGGGCCCCAGTCCGGACGGATAGATAAGTTTGCCCGGAACCGATTTCCTGTCCACGCGAGTCCGTCCGAACAACCCAACCGATCGATCTGCATAGGTAATCTATCATCGCCTCGCCTCGGGACATCCATTCATTCTTTACGGACCGTCGCGATATTGCTTCGCACGACATCGCAGTTCCTACGAGATGCAATCGTTGCAGGTAACTAATCCTTGTACGAGCTTCAATGCAAGGTTCGTATTCAGACAATCTACACCTTTTTATACTCATTGGCCAGTATTCAGAGTCGTTGCTTATTCTTAAGATCGTCTTAAGCATTTCTTATGCCTGTTTTGTATAGGAAACAGGGACTTAAGCAAATGCTTGAGACGATCTTAAGAATAAGCAACAACTCTGAATATCGGCCTAAAAATAAGCAACAACTCTGAATACCGGCTTAAGAATAAGCAACGATTATAAATACCGGCGTAAGAATAAGCAACGACTTTGAATACCTGCTTAAGAATAAGCAACAACTCTAAAAATCGGCCTAAAAATAAGCAACGACTCTGAATATTGGCTTACGAATAAGCAACAACTCTGAATACCGGCGTAAGAGTAAGCAACGAGTCTGAATACCAGCGTAAGAATAAGCAACGACTTTGAATACCTGCCTAAGAATAAGCAACAACTCTAAAAATCGGCCTAAAAATAAGCAACGACTCTGAATAACAGCTTGAGAATCAGCAACGACTCTGAATACCGGCCTACGAATAAGCAACGACTATAAATACCGACTTAAGAATAAGTAACGACTCTAAAAACCGGCCTAAAAATAAGCAACGACTCTGAATAACAGCTTGAGAATCAGCAACGACTCTGAATACCGGCCTACGAATAAGCAACGACTATAAATACCAGCTTAAGAATAAGCAACGATTATAAATACCGGCGTAAGAATAAGCAACGACTTTGAATACCTGCCTAAGAATAAGCAACGACTCTAAAAACCGACCTAAAAATAAGCAACGACTCTGAATACCAGCTTGAGAATCAGCAACGACTCTGAATACCTGCCTACGAATAAGCAACGACTGTAAATACTGGCCTAAGAATAAGCAACGATTTTAAATACCGGCGTAAGAATAAGCAACGATTCTTGAGTCAGAAATTTTTTCTCCCATATTCAATAATACTTTTTACAATGAAAAACAAACGACTCGTAAGAAGGCATTAATGAGCGAACGGATAGCCCGTCGACGGATTAAGCTCGCCCCATGAAACACGGATTCCGCGGCTCGTGGAATTATGGCCGACTCGGAGACACGCGGCTTCGCCATTCTGGGGGCCACAAATTTCCACGCGTCCGCCAAATTTTGCGACGCTAACGTATTATCTCATCCCACTGGTCATTACGGTTATTACGCCTGTTACGGTTATGATGATTGTTATCATCGTTACGGTGGCCCGTTGCCATTAACCTTCTTATTACCGACGTTTAGTAGGCGTAACGCCCGAGTTATTTACCGTCTGCATTCAGATCGACGCGCCTATCCTTTTCTCAGAATTAACCCATTCGAGCCATACGATTTTTTTATGATAACTAGGAGTGACGTCATGCGATTATTTGATGATAATTAGGAAGGACTTAAGAGGTTTATAGAAAATGTTTTAGACACTTTTCTGAGTTTTTTGTGAAACTCATCACTCAGTCATGTAGGCATTTAAATATGACATCATTGCCAACATTTTATGCAAATAAAATTTGTTGCTAATTCATTAATTTCAATAAACAATATTAATTTACCAAAAATCATTTTTTGCTAATCCCAGACAAAACTAAAATAACTGATACGTATAAAAAATAGTTGAACTATACTAATTTCTTAAAATGATTGTTTTTTTTAAAGTTAATACAATCAAACTTGAAAATTCCATTCGTTCTTATAAAATTTCTTGCAATATTTATTTTCTACGAATTCCAAGGATTCAGATGGTCTCGTCTTTTACATTTCAAGCATCTATCCTTGTTTCGTTATCAAGATAAGGATACATGTACAAAGGAGTCGAACCGTCAGGATTTATTTACCCGTTCGAGAATTTGAAATGCGATTGGCATGCCATAAAACGATCTTCCCGCAGAAGAAGAAGAAGAAGAAGAAGAATAAGAAGAAGAAACCGAAATTCCCATTCGATCCACGTCGATCTGACGGGCGCGTCGCTGAACGTCAGTTGGCATGAAAACCGTGGCAAACGAAAGGAACGTGTGTATAGGCGCGGGAGAAATTTTCGCCTGTATGAAAAGTGCACCCGGTGCGACCAGCGGTGTCTATCGACGATCGATAGCTATCGTTCCTCGTGATTTACGCCGGCCCACGCGTTCCACATATGTAATCCCCCGCTTGTCTCCCGGCGGTACGTCCTCGCGGGTTAGATAAAAATGCCGCGCGTACACGCTCTGAATGCGGAACTCCGCGTCGCGAGATCCCCGTGCGGTTCAGAACGTTTCCCGAGAAAAAGAGGAACCGTCGTCTTGAGACACCCTTTGGCCAGCTCTGTACGTTCGTCTTCTCGAGATATTAAATTTTCACATTTGAAAATATTCCTATGTTATTTATTGCTAAAGCTTATTTCCTAACAGCGTTTAATGGCACTCCGTTCGTTAATCGACTACCCTTCGTCAATTAAGCACTCCGGTAATTAGAATTCCATTAATTTCGTTTGTCGTTAAACGAGTGCGGGTGTCGACCGTAGCATTCTAATCGTTTTCTAGGGAGATCAGCTTGATGGATGAAGCAGAGGACCTTAGCTGGAGGACCAGTTGAGCGGTAAATGAATATAAATAGCACCCGGACACTTCCTCTGTAGACAATATCCTTCTTACACTGTCTATCTATCTATCTATCTATCTACCCCTTGAAATCACCTAACATCCGTTATCAATTGTTTTATCATTTTTCACACCGTGGAACATT
>NW_017138027.1:49530-53154 GCF_001652005.2 Ceratina calcarata | reverse complement strand
GTTGTTCACGTATCCAGATACGAACCAACGCTCTTGATTGGAAGCTCGCGCCAACCGAGCGCTCTGATTGGCCGGGGTTTTTTGTTAATAACTCCTCAACCACTCCTCGGACAACTTTTTCGTTGAGGAAAATGTTGTTTAGAATTACGTCAGGAACCTCCCATTTCAATATCTTACACTAGTTTTGAGACACCCATTCCTAAAAACATGAGTTCTTTGTGTTCAGTCTAAAACCACGAAGCTCCACACCAAATCTATCGAGTTTATTATTACTGTACTTCGCATAAATTTCAATATTAGCATTAACAATAAAGTTTGCGTATTCATTTCATTTCTTCGTTTATTTTGTAAAATAAACTGAATATTAATCGTTCAGTGCCAGACAAGCCACCATTCGGCCACGTCGACTGTAATATAAATTGTTTTCGCGAGAGCCTTAAAACCGTGAAATAGTTAATTACCATACTCGACCAGCACCAGTCGTAAGGAAACTCGTGATATCAGCGGAGGAAGGTCGACTCGGTTCCTCTTAGATCCGACGATAAACAGTCGATTGCGTCGCGGTCGATTAACGAGGAACGCTACGAGGTCGGCCAATTAAAAATGAATAGCCGGAAGGGTGATCGAGCCAAGAGAAATCTTCATCCCTCTTCGAGGAGGGAGAAAGGCGGCGATCCCTGGAGGGTCGAATCGTACGGGAAAAATCGGGTGCCGAGAAGAATACGCGTGGACCTTCGCGTTCGAACAAATACCGTCTCTAATTTACATTTTAATGGATCTAAATTGAAATCTGCTAGACCCGAGATAAATCGCGGTCGGGTTGCACAGGCTATTTACTTTTTATCATTTATTGCTGACTGGCGAGCCGCGTCCGCCGAGCAAATTGCGTGGCTGCTAATTACTCTGTGCAGTTCGTTCCGAAAATGAACCAGTAAAAGATAAGTGCGATGCTGTTTGCTCTGCACCGGCGCGAATCATCCAACATGGTTAACGGTGACTACAATTTTAATTAGCAACTCAAGCGTCGCGAATCTGACTTATAACACAACGAAAGTAGAACGAAAAAGCGAGAGTTGAAGTTTAACCGTGTTACAATATTTAAACTAGCAACTCGTATAGATCCTTCGCTTTCAAGTTTTATATCATAAATTTAATTGCTCCACTTCCTTGCGAGATAGTTAATCAAAATTCACCTGATAATAGTGAAGGACAGGAAAAGCACAGTAAAACAAGAAGGAAGCTGTCCGTAATTGAAGAACGCGAAGAGTAAACAGAGGGGAAGCGAATTAAATCGAAGTACTTAAACGTCGCTAATTAAAAAGGACATTTAAAAGCTTGCTGACTAAACGTGCCACGAAGTTCTTCTCATATATTTATAAAGGTCAGCAGGTCTGTGAAGTCGGTGTCACTTGCAATTAGCA
Organism: Ceratina calcarata; assembly: GCF_001652005.2. Classification (NCBI taxonomy): domain Eukaryota; kingdom Metazoa; phylum Arthropoda; class Insecta; order Hymenoptera; family Apidae; genus Ceratina; species Ceratina calcarata. The sequence goes on along the minus strand of NW_017138027.1, from coordinate 51,733 downwards.
CTTGTTCAAAGGTCGCGAAATTCGCACACCGTTAATTGCAATTAAAACGATATAATCGGCACCGGTAAGTACGACTCTCCCCGATTCCTATACATACAGGGTGTCCCAAAACTACCCCTGTAAGATATTGAAATAGGAGGTTCCTGACGTAATTTTAAACAACATTTTTCTTAGCGAAAAAGTTGTCCGAGGCGCGGTTGAGGAGNTTTATTATTCGCCATTTTCTATATTATAATGTAGTTTATTATTCGCCATTTTCTTAAAACTCTTCGTATTAAACGGAGCAGTTGTTCACGCGTCGAAGGCTAGGCGTCCAGATCCGAGTCAACGCTTCCGATTCGTAGCTCGCGCCAACCGAGCGCTCTAATTGGTCGGGATTTTTTTGTTAATAACTCCTGAACTACGCCTCGGACAACTTTCTCACTAAGGAAAATATTGTTTAAAATTACGTCAGGAATCTCTCATTTCAATATCTAACACTAGTTATGGAACGTCCTGTATAGAGTCGAGGGAACACAGACAGACGCCTTGACTTATATTCATCACGATTACTCAGCCGGGGTAAACCATGCTTCCGAAGGAGCGCGACTAACCGTGGACAACGATAAATTGCTAATTACTCCCGGACGCTCGCAACCTCTCCCTATCCCCCCCCCCCGTCCGTCCCCCCTCCCGGTCAGCTGCAGTGAAAGCACAGAAAATCCACCCACCCTTCCGGCTGTTTTCAAGCGTTTTTCACGAGGCTCGCATAAAACAGCGAGATATCCTTTTCTACGCGCGTTTAAACTCGCAAATTATCCTCCGACGGATTTTAATTAACGAACGTAATTTCGTCAATCGAAACGACGATTAAAGACGATCAATTATTTCCGTGATGTATTAAATGTTGATTTTTATCCTCTATTTCGTTCGTTCGAAATGATAGAAAGGCGACGAGACAGGCTCCGAGGATGCATTTCACATTCAGCTCGCATAAACAAGATATCCGTCTTCATTTAGCGTAGCGCAAGAAACGAGGTTATTTATGGGTTGACCTGATAAATGCACGCGAACGGAACAGCCCTGCGGGCGAACGAATTTTCCAATTACAACGAGCAACAACCGAGCGTTCCAGGCCTCGTTTCAAGTATAATTTCTCGAAGACAGAAGGGGGGGGGGAGAGTTTCGACTCTTTTATCCCTCATTTTTGATCCGTGAGTCATTTTCTAGGCGCATCCACCGAATAATTGCCGTGCCACTCCGCGGACAAGGAGAAGGCGAAGACTACAAATTGCCCCTGTATTACGAGTAATTTATAATTATAAGCCTCGGCGGACAATCTCCGTCGCTGTTTTTTGTTCAGGCAACCTGTTATTTTGTGCTCGACTAAATATTTGCCGGAGGAAAATGCTGAAGAAGTTGACCACAGAGTTTAATCAACTCATTCGTATCGAGAATATTCGTGATTATGAATTCAATCTTGAAACGTCGAATTTATTGTCGATGATCTCGCTTGAGACCCAACGGCTAATGATTCTACGACGTTGGATCGACGAAACTGACTGAGGTTCATTACGTTGTTAGATAACTTTTTACAGGTTCATTTGATGAATCGTCAGATGGGGTAATTTAGTAGTCACTGAATGTACTATCGGCCCCTGTGCAATCTTTCATTTTTCACGGCACACTTAATGCATTATCTTATTAGCGAGAGGTAGAAGAGATGAATCTAGTCGACGAGATTGAGTCGTTCGTTACTTTGGGAAAACTTTATGACACGTCGTAAGCGCCTTCTTCACTCTTCCAGCCGTGCCTTCCTTAATTACGAGAGATGAATAGCTCAGAAATGTATGAAATCCTCGAATCACGCTTCCATTACCAACACACTCGGGGCAGCTTCTTCCTCGGGACGGCACGCATCGAGTAGTGTAATAAAAATTTGTTAACGAGAACTCCAGCGGAGATATCAAGAATCCCGTGAAGTTGTATTTAACCCTTCATTGCTTAGTGGCTTCGCTGTGGATTTATCGTCACGTATTATACCTTCTGAGTGCTGCTCTTTCAAATTGTCTCAGCTAATTGTTCTTATTGATACATGCTATTTTTGCTTTATATCTAATTTTAAGTAGTTCAAGAGAATAGTGATACTCATCAGTCTTTATTGACGGTTATTTTATGCAATGTATTAATACAGTATAAGAAAGAATAGTAGGTTCACTTATAG
>NW_017138027.1:48710-49431 GCF_001652005.2 Ceratina calcarata | reverse complement strand
TTTTAATCCCTGGTCTCGTGAATCTTTAATCTCTCTCTCTCCCTCCCCCTGTACAAGCTATAACTATATACATATAGATAAATAAATAAATAATTCCTAGACCAGGAATCTACATATTGGAAGCGTCTCTCAATGTAAGGAAATATTAGAGAGAATCTTTTCCCGATGCACGGTGTTTCATCGACATCAACTAGGTAAAAATATGTGTCCCCGCGACACGATACGTCGATCCGACGCATCCATCTCCGGAGAACTTTATTCCCTTATCCCGGGGCCCTCGGTTACGCAACGCCGTGAGAAAAGTTGAGAAAAGAGGAATATCGAGAAACGACCAGGCGATATTGAGCGATCGCGCCTCCAGCCATTCTGGGACAACACGTACCACCGTATCACCACCCCCCCCGTCCCCTCTCTTGTACCCTCGTGCTCTCCGTATGTACAATCTCCCCGGGTCGCAGAAATCCGTGCAGACTGTTCAAACCTCCGGGATATTTTCTTTACGCGAACGACTACAAAGGAGACCGGTCCCTTACCTGCATTAATGCAGCGACGTGATCGAGGAAATTGAACGAGGGACTACGTCCCGTGTAAACACGCGCGGCCAGGCACGTACCAAAGATATCTTCCTATCCGGGAACTTTGAATCATCGAGATTCTCTCTTTCCAAATAAATTCGAAATTCAAATTACATACATTCTTATTATTTCATATCGTGTTTCAC
>NW_017138027.1:42869-45650 GCF_001652005.2 Ceratina calcarata | reverse complement strand
CATAGAGTTAGTATAGATAGAGTAGGCAAAACATAGGCGCGCGTGTAAGTGGAAACATCACATCGATAGAAAGAGAGAAAAAACGAACTTGGTATTATTATTTCTTCTCTGTTTCGTCGTGAGAGAAAGAGAGCACCACCAAATCCAATTTCCTTTCTCTTTTTATTCACCGGACGCCTACCTACCGGGCTTGCCTACTCTATCTATACTAACTCTATGGTCCGTGTACAGATGGATGTTCAAATGGATGCGCAAGAACACACCTTATGTTTTTACATCATGGGGGCTCGTAAACGGAAACGGTGGCGAACTCTTTCGGGACGGAAGCGAACAAACGCGACGGCGGATGATCGAGGGTTAATGAAATTCTAGTTTAATTAAAGAACTCACCAGAGAGGTGATGAGGTAACTGTGATAGTCGCTCATCATTCCTATTTGCTGCGCCTGCTTCAACACCTCGTATATCCTCTCGGTGGAGCAATCCAGTACAATGTGCGACTCGGCCGAGTTCTTTATCTGCTTCAGCAGCGGCCTGAAACATAGACAGAAGCCAGGGTATATAACGGTGCGTCTGTGTGGTGTACATAGCTGTGATACATGACGGTGTTTCCTCCCTGTTCTGAGGGGACCCACTCCGCGGGATCCGTTGATTTCCACTATTAAACGACGGTGTCGTTGTCTCGCCGTGCCGCGGAACGACGATCTTTTTGCGTACGTATTTTTTTTTACGAACTCGAAGATATTACGGTCGTTCTGCTGCGAACACGATGTTTCCGCGCTGGCGACATCGCATTATGGTAGTTCCGTGAGAGAAACAGTGGCATTGAATATTCTATCGTGCTCTTACTTCTCTACACCTGCAGTACCCAAACGCTATTACGACCGCCATATTTATTTCTCACCATTTTATATAGCTACATTAAACTATGGTGTATTATAATAAATATTCTAAGGATGCGTTGTTGGATTATTTAATAATATACAGGGTGAAGAATCGTGCACAGTTAATGGAGTGGTCGCTCGGATCGTGGCGCTCGGCCATTGGTCAGTGCGGGCCTTACGCGCGCTCTCATTGGTCATAACTGTTTTTCGTCAATAACTCAAAAGCCATAACTCGTTTTGCATTTTGCCAAAGGAAATTATTGTTCAGAAACACGTACAGAATCATCTCCCTTCGACTCTACTACTTTTTCTGAAATATCTTGTATCTTTAAAGGCTTGGATAACCAACACTGTTGGATGACGAATTAGTTATTAGTGTTAGTACAGTCTTATTCAGCGACAAATAGCCTTAAATTTAGATAAAGGATGTTACTCAGCCCTAAAACTACCCAAAATCGACTCATCCTATCCCAAAGATACCTACTCCTACCCTCCAATTATCATACTGCACATCATAACCTCATACTGAATAGATATAAGGACCAAAAAATATGTACAATAAAACAGATTCCAATAGTTCGTGCTGACGTGCAGAGTTGTACCGTAATAAAGTTCTAGAAGTTCCAAATTAGCAATTGTTGCAATTTATTCCTACATTGGGGTACAACAACACTATGCAGTGTCAGGGTCAGTTCTGTCTAAGTAGGTGCCAAGCTCTTGTGCAATTAGGCTCTGCTTCACCTCCATTATGATTTTCATAGACGTTTGAATAAAATGAAAGCAAATAATGAGATAAAAATCGTTTAATTTATTCACCCATTCCCGATACAGCGAAGTTGTTCGAATTTTTTGATTAAACTTCATGAAACAATGATGCTTGTAGGAAATCTCGCTGGGCCATCGACTGAATAAAACGCCAGCCAAGGAGATAAGAACGGAACGGAACGGAACAGAAGAGAGAAGGAGGGCAGATCGAGGGAGCCTGATTACGAATCGTGCAGGTAGGTTGACCTCTCCGCGAGGCAGTTCGCACGCATTCGTCTATGGAGGTCGCGCACCCCGAGGGAGACGGGGGATGGTACCTTCCGATTCCGAGCCTGCGCCCCGTGTACTTCTGATCAAAATTTCATATCGCCGGTATCCTCTCTCCGGCCTTTCGCTCGCCTACGCTCATTCAACATGCACGATAATGCGAATCTCCTTATACGCTCGCTGCAACTTGGACTGTCGCTCATTGCGCGAATTTTTCATGGTCCGTTGCATAATTTAGTCGGCGAGTCTCTTTTATGCGCGACATTCCGCTGCGCCCGCGCAGCGGTTCTCCTTATGAGACGGTCTTCTCGTGGTAACCAACTGTGTCACATCTCTTGTGGACGAATAAAACTAGCCGCGGTAGCCGGGAACAGTGCGTTACATCGGCGAGGGAACAAGACGGACCGCGACGGCCGTAAAAGCATTTACAGCGTGAGAAGTGTCCGGCTTGAGAATACTTCATGATTGGTCGGATTTATGGGGGTGTATCGCGCCGTTCGACCGAGCCAAACGTGCCGAGTGGTGAACAAGATTTATCGGACTGCAGCAAATACCGAACCTTTTCTGCGATTCTTGATCTATTAACGAGACTAGGAAAGAAATACAGGGTGTTCCAAAACTAGTGTAAGATATTGAAATGGAACGTTCCTGACGTAATTTTAAACAACATTTTCCTTAGCGAAAGTTATCCGAGGTGTGGTTGAGGAGTTATTAACGAAAAACCCTCGACCAATTAGAGTACTCGATTGGCGCGAACTACGAATCGGGAGCGTTGGCTCGGACGCCTGGCTTTTGACGCGTGAACAACCGCTCCGCTCAATACGAAGCGTTTTAAGAAAATGACGAATAATAAACTAGATGAATAAC
>NW_017138027.1:39514-41652 GCF_001652005.2 Ceratina calcarata | reverse complement strand
ATATAGAATGCATATTTATAACTGACACCACGACAACAATTAATACATTTAATCGTTATTCAAATGGAATGGATGTGGAAATGATAGATTGTTGATAGGCCAAGCGTCCGGATCCGAACCAACGCTCCCGATTGGAAGCTCGCGCCAACCGAGCGCTCTGATTGGTCGAAGTTTTTTGTTAATAACTCCTCAACCACGCCTCGGACAACTTTCTCGCTAAGGAAAATGTTGTTTAAAATCACGTCAGGAATCTCCCATTTCAATATCGTACGTACAATCTTGTAAACTTCATAGTGTCTTAGTGTCTTACAATTTCTGTTCGTTGGCTTAAAATTAAGTATGAAATTACAAAGAAAAAAAAGTTAGTAAGTAGAAATCGTGACATAGACTTGAGATATTTACTATGCAGTTTTGGGAAACACGTGTAGAATAACGTGGACCTTTTTGCTCGATCCGATTTGCGTCACAACCTCCCCTTAATCTCCTTTGGCATTTTCAAGAGGTACTTTATTCCGGGAATCTGTTGTTTTATTCCGGGACGAAATAGCCAACCGTGGCGTTGTCGGTGAAATCCTCTTTGAACCGTAGAGCCGTGGACCAGCGCGTCGGTTACGACATCACCGCGGCGGTGTACAATTTTAAAAATGCAAGTCCACTTTGTGACGCGGCACCCATTTAAGCATCGCGCATCGTGCGGACGCGCACTAGGACTCGGTGCTCCTCTCCACCAACGATTTTGTCGTATCTGGAGTGCGCCTCGCGTCGCGAAAAGATGCCACGAAACGCTCGGTCCAGCTAAACAATGAGATAAACACGAATCGTTCTGTTTTACAACGGACTATAAAGCGACCGAGGAACGAGTCGTGGGTTCCTTCGGGCGACCGATCGTTTCTGCGAAGTTTTACGAACTCGTCAGACGCGGGGCGACGAGTAGTAATCTAGCATCGCGGCCGCTGACGGCCGAGCTTATTCCGCGCGATAAGCGGGAACAAGGGGTATAAAGTTTGCATTGGAAATGATAAGAGATCGATACGAGTTCACGGAAGAACGGTCTGGCATGCACTCGATGTCGTTACCCGTCCGTCCCCTCGATCCGGATTCCCTTTACTTTCGTCGCATTTCTTCCTTTTAACTCAATACCGTGATCCAAGCTCCGTTCTGAAAAGGCTCGAACAATCCGCACGCTGTAGCATCGGCTGAGCAGCAACGGTCTCGTCCTCGTTCCCACCGTCGTCGGTCGCGACTCTTTCTTTGCTCCGTTCCTGCCGCTTACTCGGCTCGTCACCGTTTTAGATCGCTTTCGAGATATCTTGCCAGATACCTAGCCGTCCTCACGGGAGGACAGGCTACGACCGAAAGATACCGCCGCGGAACCGTTGGCGACAAGCCCAGTCCCGGGAATTTTTTTAATCCGACGGTGAGATAGGAAGAAGGATCGACGCCTGCGTCCTCCTCGCTCGATGAAACTTCTCCTCGCGCCGGTCAGTTCTTGTGAAAACCAACCGGATGAAAGATAAATGGGAGACGGAGCGATGGTTACAAAGGTAATCAACAGTGTCAGTTACAGCGCGACGTAACGAGATCCACGGATATGTATCAAGATTGATGATCATTGCAAGGGAAATAATACTGTTCGCTCTTCGTTCGTGGCTCGACACGATCCCCAAGCATTCCTGCCAAATTCGAGAGGAATCAAACGAATTTCCGGCTACCATACAAGCTTCAGAGTAGAAATAATACATTTACCTTAACTTTGTTAAATTTATTAAATCAGTTGCATGTAAGATTAACGTAAATCTATGTTTTAATAAACAGAATGGCGTGGGGATTAAATAAATACGTGGGCCTTAAAATTCCACATCAAGATTGACTCTCAGGTCAAACGCTTTAGCTGTCCTAGGATCTCCCCCATCGCCTTGTTCTCAAATTGCGTAACTTCAACACTAGAAAGACTGAAACTTAGTATACAAAATACAATTAGTATAAAAAATACAATTCAGTCTTATAGTATATTAATCATATAATCATACATAATTATTATACGTAATTAATCATAAATAATAATGTTGGGCAACGTTAAAAATCATTTTCTACTGTTTTTGTTTTATTTATTTATTCTGATAAAATTATGGGTGGTG
>NW_017138027.1:35875-37731 GCF_001652005.2 Ceratina calcarata | reverse complement strand
GCAATAGACATAAAAGTTAATATTATTGAATTAAAAATATGTTTCATTGAGTTGGATCAGTTATACGTGAGAATCCTATTAATATCTTCCCTTTTCGTTCAATTATCTAAACAATTACATTGTAAATTCGCATTTTTCTTCTTTCAAATTGTTAAAAAATGTTCGAATATTCTATTACACTTTAACTCTTAACGATGTTACCATTTTTAAAAACTGTATTTTAGAATAATGACAAGATTTCTTGTATCTCCCATAAGAGCTCGTGTATAAGGATATAAGTTTGACATAGATTTATTTACAAACTACGTTGTCAATCGTTCTGAAACTTTCGCACAATATTTTTCATGCTTCTACTAGTAGATTAAACTAATTTTCAAAACGATTTTATTATATTCATTCCAGTACCCAATCTCCTTAAGTCGATGGACGCGGTGTACCCCCTCCCCCTTTATTGCCTATTTTCTAGCATGAAATAAACGATTATTACTATTACTAAATAAGTGAATTATGGCAAGTATCTTAGAGGCTGAATAGCAATCGAATTTTGTTCCTAGGTCTTCCACCGTATCTACGTGAATGCGAACATTTGCGTTCCGGTGAGAATCGTTCGTGATACAATCACGTATGTTAATTGTCCTAAACATTATACAGGAGACATGAATTATTCACGATGCACTATATTTCAATTGCGCTCGGACATCGCGGGCACACGAAAGCGCGCTGAGCTGCGGCCACCGGTACGTACACAGTCCGCAACAGACGGACCGCGGCGTGTACATTTCGAGCGACGGAACTCGTCTACTGGAGTCGTCTAACAATTTCAAATTCATTTCATCGTTGATGAACTTCCGCTGTTACTCGGAGGAAGTCGAGCGCCGCGCGGCACCGGTAATAGAAATTTCTCCCGTCGTGGAACAATCGTTCGAAACAAATTTCACGACTTCCTTTAGTTTTTCGGACTGACTCGGCTCCGTTTCATCGCTTCATCGTTTTGACCGAATCGATGTTCCTTAATAAAATGCAAAACTTCGCGGGAACGTCGCGTTTCGAATGGACGAGGGCAATGGATGGCGCAATTTTATGTAATGGAAGACGCCGAAGCCGGAGCAACATTTAATCGCCTTCGATTGTCGGGCAACCGTGATCTACGATCCGTTGCGGCCACATTTAAACTTCTCCCCTTTCTATACTCCTTTTTTAATGCGCTCTGAACGACGCTGGAACTCAGCCATAAGTATACCTACGCCCCCGTAAATTCACGTGCGCCGGGATGAGGGTCCGCTAATGTGCGCACAGCGTTGCAAAAATTGTCTGATATATACAGGGTGTCCCAGAACTAGTGTTAGGCCTTGAAATGGAGTGGAGCCATGGTGATTTTAAACAACTTTTTCCTTTGCAAAAAAGTTGTCCGAGGCGTGGTAGTCGAGTTATTAACAAAAACTCTCGACGAATCAGAACGCGAGTATACAAGGCGGGCAGGAGCGAGGTAACCGCCTCGTGCGTTGTCGCGCCCGTACGTCGCGCTCGTGACGGGAGCACAAGATGAAAGAAATGTTACATGCAAAAATGAATTAACAAATTGATTAAATGTGAAAGAAAAGAAAGAGATTAGTCGTTAATTACGTTCACTGAACGAATGTAACATACTGAATGAAATAACTAAGAAATTTACAAATTACAGAGTACGTAAAATTATGAAAAATGCGAAAAAAATCAGAGTTGAACTTACTTCTTCGTTGGTCAGTGCACCTGCTCGTAGAAGAACGTCAATGGGTCAATGGGTCGACCTTCGGCACTCGAAGATAGGACACATGGCTCGCAGCAGCTGATGCTTGGAGAAAGTCAGTGACCTGCAC